>NW_028321897.1:38899149-39054102 GCF_036245765.1 Copidosoma floridanum | reverse complement strand
TCTTAAGAACTTATTTAACTTTTTGAAACACCGCATCCCTGTGGGAAAAATTTTATTTCCTGCTGGTATTTAATACTCACATTAAAGTATTAATCTAGAAAAGGTAATTTTTGACTTTGTTGTAGCAATTATAATTAATTTATTAAACTTATCACTCTATTTGGCTTCCGATTACTTAGTAAATTGTTATAGCAAAAGTGAAGAAAAAAACTTACCTTACTTAACATACTTTTAAAAATTAATAACAATAAAGTTTTTGCAATACATAGATGTTCATTATATTCAGCTTTTGCTTGGTCTTATCCTTTTGCTGTATTCCTCGTTTCCTTTCATCGCCTTTGAGTTTGGAATTACGTTTTTTTATTAGCATTTTTATGCTTGACAAAATTGTACTTTAGTTACCAAGACTTATGAGTTGTACGGTTATAGTGGGATCGAATCAGATTAAATGTCAGTAATGTTTCGTAACATTCAGACTAGCATAAAAAAAAACATTGCAGGAAATTGAATAATACCAATTGATTGTGATAACATCAAACCTAAAGTATTTCCTTCTAAGGCTTTTCAAAAATGATTTAAAAATTGTAAAACACAATTTTTAGCATCGAGAACATACCATAAGCCATAAAAAAAAAGAAACCAGTGGACAGTGGGTGCTTGGGTACCCAAGTATAAAGTTATACTTCTATATAATCATGAGGTAGATAATATAGTTATAAGTATAAATGTACCTGATTTTCAATGCGTACAACTACTCAAGTATTTTATCCAAACGAAGTAATAAATTTTGTTATAAGCTTAAACAAATTTGCTCAGAATAATATGATAAAATAATTGAATGGAAAAAAGAAAAAGAAAAAAGTATCACAGGTCAAAATCCTAAAACATTATTTTAAAAAAAATTTTTTCGTTCAGTAAATTTATGAATTATTTGTACAAATAACCTCTGCACATATTTATACATTTAAAACATCTTAATATGGGCTATTTTAGGTAAAAATTTAGTGAAACCATTGTAGATCACCGAAGCTATGTTATACAGACTTTATTTCTAGCCCGTTCTTTCTAATATAAGCGATATCTAATGTAATTAAGTTTTTTAACACAAACGTTCGAAAAATAGTATTTTTCTAAAAAGTTATGATATCTCTATACAAGTACCTTTTAAGAAAGTAAAAGGTTAGGTAAGTTTGATGTGTTATTAAGTTAATATTTTAATGTAAGGAATCGCTGAAGTATTCATACGCAGATAATGAATAGTATTCTTGATATTGACTTTGTAGACTTGAAAAGTTCTGAAATCTAAACCTAAAAACGGTAGAGTTTTTTTTCGCCCATCATACAGTTTGTATAACACTCGTATTATAATACTGTTTAGTACTCGTACTTAATCAAAATTAAACTAAATAATATATTGACTTTGGACTGGTACTGGATATAAACCTTTTCTTAAATGGATTAAAATTATGCCCTAATATTTTCGACATAGCAAGGCATTATTGTATTCAATGCGAGGTTCGCATTTAATACCAGTCAAAAGTCAATAATATTTAGTTTAATTTTGTTAAGGTGGTTCTTTCATGAATTGATTATGAGCAAAATGGCATAAGGTGTTGAGGAATTATTTATTGAGTTACAATTCACTACCCCTCAAAATTTCAGAGCAGACTGACAAACGTAAACGCAAAAGAATGATAAATGAAAATTAAATTCTGAACATGTGCTCTTAGGGTAACTAAGCATTTTTTGACTTTTAGTTACAGCATAGCTATTTATTTACTGAACGTAGTTAAGTAAAAAACTGACACAATAAATCTCAATAATGCAATTACAAATATACTGCTATCTTGAAATATATTATGTCTTCGCGGACTTAATCAAAAGGTATTTTAAGAAGCACATGAATACGTTTTCGTTTTCTGTGTTAAAAGCATAGGTAAGCAACCATTCTATCGAGCAACTTTTATATCGCATATTGTGATCTAGAATTTTAAATCAGTACTTAATTTGCCTTAATAAATAGTATTAACAAATAATCGATTAAAATTTAAGCAGCACTAATAATTGTAAACTTGACAGTCGCACCTTTGACTCAAGAGTCATAAAAGAACAACATTAAAGTATGAGTACTAAACAGTCTTATAGTAAGAGTGTTATATAAAATGTATGTTGCAAAAAAAAACAAAAACAACAACACGCAAAGCCTTGAAAACAGTTGAAAGAACATAATGTGATTCATATATTACAAATATGTACATTGTTAATAAATTCACTGTCTTAGGAAAAAAATTTTAAACAGATTTTTCCAGTTTCAAAAAATAGTAATGAAAACATAATTGTACAAGGAAGTATTAAATCATCAAATCTTTTAATATTGCTTCGTATTCTAGAACATAAAATTAATATGCTTAATTGACAGAACATGTTTTAATTAGTTATTAATACCTTTTATTTTGTACAAAAAACAATTTTCTTTAGTCTTAGCATTTTCCACAAATTTAAATAAATCTTAAGGTCTAAGTTTTAATAACATTAAATCATGTTTGAGAAAACCACTGTTACAGAATGGTCAATTATACGTCGCCTCATCAAGATACATAAATAAAAATGGAATTTATAAGAAACTATAACGAGATAATGATTTGGGAATAAAAAATATTGTTTAAAAAGAAATTTTTAAAGGCAACTCATCTGGAATTGATAAAAGAATTTAATTCTAACACATTTGCAAGAACACAAAATCGTACTTTATAAACTTTTCCCAAGGGCGGATCCAGCTTTCGAGTTAAGGGGGGGGGTCATCAGGATGTCCATTAACCTAATAACCCAAATAACCCAATCAGTGAGGAGCCCAACACCCTGTAGCCAAACTTCTAACCCCACTTAACCGTGTACCCAAGCATTTCAAACCAAATGACCTCGTGAATTAATGTTGTACTTTTTATTAATTAAAAAATTTTTCTTTCATTGTTTTTAAATTAATTTTTTTTTTTTTAATAGCAAATTATTCTACATCAAAATAAATTTAATTAAAGAATGAAATCAAGCTTTATTTTTTGTCTTCTCGCGAAGCGATTTATGACTTCTCCCAAATCAATGGGTATGTTTTTGTGAACGTGGAGAAGTGCCAGTCCAGTAAGGTGGTCTTCTGGCATTGACGCTCTTATCCAAGTTTTGAGCCTCTTAAGAGCAAAAAAAGACCTCTCTGCCATTGCTACACTGACAGGTAGTGTTGCAAGAATACATAAAAAAATTCTTCTGTTGGAATACATTTCAGCATCACAATTTTCTAACAAATCAGAAATAGACTGCGAAATATTCTTATAACGCTACCATTTTGCCATCCAAAGTCGGTCTTCGTTTATAATTATCGAAACTAAAGTATTGTTTGTCAGCAGTTTATAGTTGTTTGCAAGTTGTTTAACAGTTTCAATGTCTTCATTGGTAAATGTATGATCAACTTTTGGAATTGAAACGCCTAATAGAAATAAATTGAGTACTTCTGGAGACAGACGGTCTTGTAGGTAATTTTTTATAAAATCTAGAAGAGGGATGTACACCATCCTGTGAAAATACTCTTTAGCTGATTGAGCAGGTTGCTTATTCGTTCTTTGTGTTTGTCTTGAAACCAGTCTAGGGCATTTAATTTCTACGTCTAATTGTTCAGCTACTTCTTTTGCCTGTTTAAAAAGCTGTTGAAAAACTGAGTGCGCTTGTTCTCTTTTTTGTCGCAGGACACTGATTGAATCATTCATTGCGTCCGTAGCTCTTTTTAAATCAATCAAGCTCGTTTGCAAAAATCTACTCAAAGATACAGTTGTACCTAAAAAAATGGGTACGTTTTTTTAAGCGATCGGTCGGTCGGTCAGTCGGTTCAATTCTTCAAAAAAGTATAACTATACTCACAATGTATATAGATATACATTCAAGAGGAATCGGACCGACCGACCGACCGACCGATTGCTAAAAAAACGTACCCTATGATTCCCCTAGTTTTATACCGTAAGTTGTCTTAAACTGTATAAATTTTTATGAAATGTCGAAAATGGATGAAAGTGTAAATAACATTGAAACGTGGCCAAATTACGTGAAAAAGGTTAGTATAACTGTGATATTTGATCTTGATTGAGTAAATTACTTCATACATTGATAGTTTTAAAAAAATTTTCTCTAAAACAAAAAATATTGTCAGTAAATAAATCAATGAATACTTACTGTCCAGACTGTAGCCAAATAAAAACAAACAATTCAAATGTTTAAAGGTTACGAGTTCGATATAATTTCATACACGTCATAAACTGTAAGAAAGTTCAAAAATTTTCGACAGTCTTGTACAGACTTTTATACACGTATGAAATTACATTTTAGACATTGAGTTTTATACTTACTCATCTGTGGTTTGAGTGCACGAATGTGAAAGAGATGACGGACTATTCGGCCTCTCTCTCATACTGGTGCATTTAAATGTATTGCATTGCACTATTGACGCTCTATGTGATCGCGGCCTTAGAGTACCGGCATGGCATACACACGATGACGCTATAGTTGCCATACTGTAATCTGTAGGGAGCCCACACCCAGTAGCAGTATATAGGAGTATAACGCTCCCGTGCAATTGCTAGCCTGTTGTCTGCCTATGATCATCTAATTGTACCATGCGGGCCTACCGTTCCTTGTACGGTACCTGGTCCGCCTATCGTATTGCTTAAAAGTTCTTCAAATTTGTTGCAATTTGTAACGTACCTCAGAGGAGATGGTAAGTAACGGTGTTTAAATATTGTTATTGTTAATCAGTTAATATAAGTATATACTTACATTAAAGTACTATGTGAGTGTGTATATTCTTTGGGATAAGTAAATTTTACTGCACCACACGACTACACGAATACAACGAATTTTTTTTGGATAAATAGTACTAAGGCTGGCTTCGTAAATTATCATATTCGTTTATGCAAATACAAGCAGTTCCTAACATTTTTGTTTTATAGGTTTTTCTGAAAGTGTTTTTTTTTTTTTTTTTTTTTTTTTGGTGATTCTAGGGAAAAAGGTTATGGCAGATTTAAAGTGCAGGTGATTCATTTTGAAAAATAGACTCATTCTTTATAAAGAAACCAAGACTTGAAACCGATGATCACCAAGATGAACACCTGACAAATTTACCTATACCCAAATATTTTTGCTAGTACCACACCTGTCAAGCGTTACTTTACATCGCTCGATTCTTTATCCTCTTCATTCCATCTAAGTGAATCATAAGTATCACAAAAAGTTAAAAAATCTTCCATTATGATGCCATTGTGAAGATATCTAAATGATAGGCTCAGCTGTGAGATATGTGATATATTGGTTATTTCATCAAATAAAATGAAAAGTATTTAGCTTTCGTTATATTCTGGAAAATACTTTCCTGAATGATCTCCTTACAAACATCTATCAACTCATTTCGCACCATTTTGCTGATATATGTTGCATTTGACTTTAAAGTCTCTAAATGACGTTGTAATGCTATGTCACCAGAGTCCATGCAAAATTTCAAAAGAGCTCTAAAATTTCCCTTATTAGGATACAGTGCTTTCAGCAGCACACTTATCATCTGAATGAGTGATTAGCATAGGTAAATTTGTCAGGTGTTCATCTTGGTGATCATCGGTTTCAAGTCTTGGTTTCTTTATAAAGAATGAGTCTATTTTTCAAAATGAATCACCTGCACTTTAAATCTGCCATAACCTTTTTCCCTAGAATCACCAAAAAAAAAAAAAAAAAAAAAAAAACACTTTCAGAAAAACCTATAAAACAAAAATGTTAGGAACTGCTTGTATTTGCATAAACGAATATGATAATTTACGAAGCCAGCCTTAGTACTATTTATCCAAAAAAAATTCGTTGTATTCGTGTAGTCGTGTGGTGCAGTAAAATTTACTTATCCCAAAGAATATACACACTCACATAGTACTTTAATGTAAGTATATACTTATATTAACTGATTAACAATAACAATATTTAAACACCGTTACTTACCATCTCCTCTGAGGTACGTTACAAATTGCAACAAATTTGAAGAACTTTTAAGCAATACGATAGGCGGACCAGGTACCGTACAAGGAACGGTAGGCCCGCATGGTACAATTAGATGATCATAGGCAGACAACAGGCTAGCAATTGCACGGGAGCGTTATACTCCTATATACTGCTACTGGGTGTGGGCTCCCTACAGATTACAGTATGGCAACTATAGCGTCATCGTGTGTATGCCATGCCGGTACTCTTAGGCCGCGATCACATAGAGCGTCAATAGTGCAATGCAATACATTTAAATGCACCAGTATGAGAGAGAGGCCGAATAGTCCGTCATCTCTTTCACATTCGTGCACTCAAACCACAGATGAGTAAGTATAAAACTCAATGTCTAAAATGTAATTTCATACGTGTATAAAAGTCTGTACAAGACTGTCGAAAATTTTTGAACTTTCTTACAGTTTATGACGTGTATGAAATTATATCGAACTCGTAACCTTTAAACATTTGAATTGTTTGTTTTTATTTGGCTACAGTCTGGACAGTAAGTATTCATTGATTTATTTACTGACAATATTTTTTGTTTTAGAGAAAATTTTTTTAAAACTATCAATGTATGAAGTAATTTACTCAATCAAGATCAAATATCACAGTTATACTAACCTTTTTCACGTAATTTGGCCACGTTTCAATGTTACTTACACTTTCATCCATTTTCGACATTTCATAAAAATTTATACAGTTTAAGACAACTTACGGTATAAAACTAGGGGAATCATAGGGTACGTTTTTTTAGCAATCGGTCGGTCGGTCGGTCGGTCTGATTCCTCTTGAATGTATATCTATATACATTGTGAGTATAGTTATACTTTTTTGAAGAATTGAACCGACTGACCGACCGACCGATCGCTTAAAAAAACGTACCCATTTTTTTAGGTACAACTGTATCTTTGAGTAGATTTTTGCAAACGAGCTTGATTGATTTAAAAAGAGCTACGGACGCAATGAATGATTCAATCAGTGTCCTGCGACAAAAAAGAGAACAAGCGCACTCAGTTTTTCAACAGCTTTTTAAACAGGCAAAAGAAGTAGCTGAACAATTAGACGTAAAAATTAAATGCCCTAGACTGATTTCAAGACAAACACAAAGAACGAATAAGCAACCTGCTCAATCAGCTAAAGAGTATTTTCACAGGATGGTGTACATCCCTCTTCTAGATTTTATAAAAAATTACCTACAAGACCGTCTGTCTCCAGAAGTACTCAATTTATTTCTATTAGGCGTTTCAATTCCAAAAGTTGATCATACATTTACCAATGAAGACATTGAAACTGTTAAACAACTTGCAAACAACTATAAACTGCTGACAAACAATACTTTAGTTTCGATAATTATAAACGAAGACCGACTTTGGATGGCAAAATGGTAGCGTTATAAGAATATTTCGCAGTCTATTTCTGATTTGTTAGAAAATTGTGATGCTGAAATGTATTCCAACAGAAGAATTTTTTTATGTATTCTTGCAACACTACCTGTCAGTGTAGCAATGGCAGAGAGGTCTTTTTTTGCTCTTAAGAGGCTCAAAACTTGGATAAGAGCGTCAATGCCAGAAGACCACCTTACTGGACTGGCACTTCTCCACGTTCACAAAAACATACCCATTGATTTGGCAGAAGTCATAAATCGCTTCGTGAGAAGACAAAAAAGAAAGATTGATTTTATTCTTTAATTAAATTTATTTTGATGTAGAATAATTTGCTATTAAAAAAAAAAAAAATTATTTTAAAAACAATGAAAGAAAAATTTTTTAATTAATAAAAAGTACAACATTAATGCACGAGGTCATTTGGTTTGAAATGCTTGAAGTACAGGGTTAAGTGGGGTTAGAAGTTTGGCTACAGGGTGTTGGGCTCCTCACTGATTGGGTTATTTGGGTTATTAGGTTAATGGACATCCTGATGACCCCCCCCCCTTAACTCGAAAGCTGGATCCGCCCTTGGGAATAGTTTATAAAGTACGATTTTGTACTCTTGCAAATGTGTTAGAATTAAATTCTTTTATCAACTCCAGATTAGTTGCCATCAAAAATTTCTTTTTAAACAATATTTTTTATCCCCAAATCATTATCTCGTTATAGTTTCTTATAAATTCCATTTTTATTCATGTATCTTGATGAGGCGACGTATAATTGACCAATGTCTGGATTGTACGGCATGCAATAGTGGGTTTTACGCAATAAAAACGTACGGGGGATGCGTAAAAGTTAACTTTGAAAATAATTTTACTTACTTTTATTATTGTAAGAAAGAGAGATACAAAAGTGGCTCTCGAGGCAAGATCCAGGTGGCCGGATGTAACTTAAGTTGAAACGATGGACCAGATTCTCCAAGTCACGTATAGAAACTAACCAGGTTCTCCACATTGTGTGTCTATAGTCTGGTTACTGCTCTAATTATACAGCCAAGTGGGCTGAACTGCTCGTGAAGGAGGCCTTGGGCTTATGTAGCCGAAAGTCTTGCCTCCTTATCATCGCCTCTAAGGTCCGAGATGACGAGACAAACATAGGGTTTTAGAATGAGTCTGCATCATCTCGTGGCAAAAAGAGAGAAAGATTTTCTATATATTGTCTGTCTCCCTTTACATGTGCTGTTGTAGTTTTGGGGTGACGCTTACTTGCCAAAAAATGTTGTAAGGCAACGATACTGGTCCTAGTATTTTTTCGTCGAAAATAGGTCGTATTACGGTTTACGTAATTTTCTGGCTTGGTGGACCTGGGTATTGTAAGTATTTAGAAAAGAAAGTCGTAGAAGTGTAGCATGTCGTTGTCAAGTCTCGTTGCATAAACGTTGGCCAACTTGTGAACCAAGCACGCTAGGTCAAACGTCTGATTGTTGACGACTTATTACGGTAAAAAAGGAAGAGGATAAGAAATAGTTATTGAGTTTCACCGAACGATGAAGATAAATCTATCAATGCATAAGAAAGGAAGGAGATGTAAACTAGTTCTTGAGTCTTCATCTTACTGGGCCTCTCCCTATACGTGTCTCCTGAAGTGTTAGCTCCAGTGCTTGGTATATGTATGAGTATGTGACATTTAGGTTAATACGAAAGTGTGCCCTTGCGAGAAGAAGAAGAAAAGAAGGAGAGACAAAAAGGTACGTTGAGCTCAGCCTTGATGTAACACCAGAATAATATTTTCGGAGGTTGTCTTACAGTTCATAACAGTTATGATAAGGAAAAATAATAAATCAGTGGTTATAGCTGAATTGCCATTCTTAAAAAAAAGCTAAAGTTTTCCAAAAATAATCCTTGGTTTTAAAATAAGTGTTAAAAGTGCGGGAAAAATAAGAAATGTCTTAAAATTAAATATCTGTGTTTATAATTATGAGCATTGAGTTCCACAATCTTATCAAATAAGATTAAAAGATAACATAAAAGCAAGAGCAAGAGCAAGAGTTTGTTAAATGTAAAGCATTTATTTCAGTTCCAGTAAAAAATGGAAAACTCGTGTCGTCACTTGCTTTGGCTGAGTGCTCAGCTGTACAGCTATAGTTAACATTCCCACTCCTTTCTTCGTAGGCATATATTTGGTAAACTCTTGTCACGTATCTCCAAAATATACACTCTACACTATACGCTCATTCCCATTCGAATCTACTACTCTTCTAATGGGCGCACGCTTTTCGATACGAGTCTCACACTCTTGAAAAATATGCTCCCAATTCAACAGCTGCCCATGGTGGGTCACCTTGATCAGTGCCGAAAAATTGTGTTGCATCGTAGTACACGTAGGCGTTAGAAATCTCTCTACTCATCTCTGAGACAAGCTTGGGAGTCCGTGTTAACGGTTGCGTAGTTAGAGATTTGGAGAGTAGTGACGTAAAATGGTTAGGAGTGCTTGCAAATCACGGAGAAGCGTGAGAGTCAGTCGAGGTTGACGCTGTACGAGTATCCAGAGAATTCAGGGCTTGTATTTTAGATCGCGACCCAGAAGTTTGGCTGGTGGGGAAACTCACGAATTTCTTCGCTGATCCAAGATTTCCATCAAGTTCGTTGTCACGCCTTGGATTTGTGCTTGAACAAGTTAATTTGCGAGATCGTCTTTGAGCTTGGCTTTCATTTTAATACGTGAGGTCTCTTCATCGGGTAGAATACAAAGGCATGATAGAGACAGTGGTCTCAGTAAATAATTGTCTCTCTGCTTTTATTTATACTGGTGAACTGGTGTGAAATTATTTAATACAAATAAAATCCACTGTAAGGAGATTCAAAAGTCCATGGCAAGAATAAAAGCAGCTTGACCTATACTACCAAGAACTCCTGGTCATGATCAAATAAGAAGAAATCCGACAACTATACGACCTTTTACATAAGGCCACGGAGGCTAAGCGAGTAATGCAGTTACAATCCATACTTCGTAAACCTCCTCTAATGAAAAGTCTTCTTTTTCTGGAAATAGCCGTTAAACCTACAAAAGCATACAAGGAATCGAAAAGAAGGCCAAGATTGCTGGACTTAACAAACCGAAGTAAGATTATTAGGTTACACTGCTGGTCTTTTAACTTTTCAAGACCCAAGAGAAATTTCTGGAAAAATTATCAAAAACCTTCAAAGCAAAACCAGGGACAGAGGCCAACTAATTCTGACTAGACAACCTCGCGTTCATGAAAGATTCGAAAATGGAGATTTGAAAAAAACTAATCAAAAGGGATAGGAAAAATCCACGTGTGTCCAAAGATGTGTGCAAATAACTAATCAACATGATCTACAGGAAGAGGACTCTAATTAAGTGAGCTTGTCGACAAATAAAACTTCAATGCATAGGCAGGACGCTAAACCACAGGGAAAATAGAACTACCTAACTACCCACCCCATCCTTCGAAAAAGAGAGGGGAAACGCCGCTTTTTTTCATCATTGGACTCTTTATGCTCAGATCCCCGAAAAGAAATAATTCAGGGAAACTCGAGAAAAGAGGAAAGTCCCTACAAATTTTTAACGGGCGATGCTACACCTGCAACGAAGTAGGCCATCTAGCCAGCAAATGTTCTTATAAGAAACGAATCGAGATGAAGTCGGCATAAACAACGTAGTAACGCCCCTTTTCATGACTAGACCCTAACAGGACCTTATGTTGTCAAGAGATAAATCCCCAGTGAATGATGAAAGGGAGGACGGCGGCTAGTGGTGGGTAAAACTCGAAGGTTAAAGCTTTATATTTCAAGCGTTGAACGACCCCAGTTTGACACACAGGGTAATCCGATTTATAGGACTACAAACCATCAGTGCCTGTGATCAAAATCTACGTCGCTCACTCGGTAATGCTATCATGGCCAATAGTCGCTCCTCCAATATTCTTAGATTCATTACACTATCAGTTACACTACACAAAAAAATTGGAGGTAGCCATTCTTTCCAATTTACATGTTGATTGTTATAAAAGAGCAAACTTCGTTGACACCTTTCAAACGGTACATGACTCGGTAGAGCAAGGCTCTGATCCCCCGAAAGAGCAGGGAAAGAGTACCACTAGAAGTAGTGGGGCTTATGGTGAACGAGGGAGTACGACTCTTGGCCATCTGCCTGCTTGAGGTGATACCCTCTTTATAGGAACAGCTACAGGACCTAGTGGACCGATATGTGAGTGAGGCAGCCCGGTGGTGATGATTGAGAAAAAGGATGGAAGTTTACGGTTCTGTGTGGACTACTGAAAGGTGAATACCATCACCATACCATATGCTTACTACCTTTCTTTTATGGACACGATACTGCGCATATTAATACGTGCATGGTAGATCTCTATCCTGGATCTGAGTAGTGTATACCACCAGATCCCGTTAGTAAACAAAACCAAACCTATAATGGCCTTCACGGTATCCAGGAAGGGGATGTTCTAGTTCTGTTGGTTACTGTTTGGGCTGGGCAATGTGCTTGCAACTTTTTAGTGACTCGTAGACAGGGTGATCTGTCTGGAGCTTGAACCATTTATATCATCACGACCATAGGTTGGATCACGTATTTCACAGAATACAAGATGTAGAGCTCACTTTAAACCAAGGGAAAAAGTAAGTTTGACCAAACCGATGTCAATTATCTGGAACTTCCAGTAAATTAGACCAATCCTGGATTACACAGCTCTCAGGAACCTAAAGCAACTCTAACATTTTTTAGCAATGGTTTCTTGGTATAGAAAGTTCCTAACAAATTACGCAACAGTTGTGGAACTGGTTGTTCAACTACTGCAGAAAAATCAACCTTTCGAGTAGTTAGAAGAACAACAGATCGCCCTAATTCAGATCAACATTCTATTGACAACCTTGGTGGTATTGCAATGCTCTAAACCTGATACTTCGTTTGTCATACAAACTGATGCAAGTGATACAGGACTAGGAGCAGTACTCCTAAAAATCGTAAACAGTGAGGAGAAGGTCCTGGAGTTTGACAGTCGCTCAATGATCCCTGCAGAACTAAACTATAGCGTCACAAAATGTGAGTGCCTGGCCATCTTATGGACAACTCAAAAGATTTTTCTAAACATAAAAGGCTCCGGTTTCAAGGTGAATACGGACCACAGCAGCCTCCGCTGATTATCCAAAATGGATTACCCAATGGGCAGATTATCCTGATCAGCCATGGAATTACAGAGTCACGACTTCGAGGTGGAACATCACAAAGGAGCGCAAAACCATGTGCCAGATGACTTCTCTCAAATGTTAAAGGTTAAAGAACCCATGGCTATTGCAGCCCTGCAATGGAGGTCCAAAGTGTACGATCTCTAGTATCAGAAACAGTTCTAAAAAAAAGAGGATTCTCCCAAATATTATCTGCATTGGAAGATTATCGAAGGGTACCTGTACACGTACCGTCCGGATCCCACAGTTGATGATACTCTAGGCGACCAGAAAGCGTAAAAAGTGATCGTTTTCTCCGGAACACCGGCAACTTGTCTTTCACGAGTGTTACGATGACGCCAAAGCCAGTTATTTAGATCGAAAGAAGATTTTCGCGCGAATTTTTCGACTTAAATTCTGGCCAGGATATTACCAAGATGTTACCGAATACGTTTGCCAATGCCCAACCTGCCACAAGGCTAAAATGGAGCAGAAACAGTTGGGTTAACGAGGGTGAGGATCGCGTCAACCCCGTGGCAAGCAGTGGCGGCTGATATTATAGGGCCGTTACCCGAGAGCCAGCATGGGCATGAATATGAATTAATTCTCGTGACAGAAGACCTATTTAATGGATAGGCTAAATCAATAGTCGGTACGATTTAAAAGTACGTCATTTGTCGCCATGCTATACTGATAACCATATTAACGGATAATGGCACCGAATTTTTGGAACTAAAAGCTGGACTGGTTCCTTGAGGGTATGGGTATACGCCACATATGTATACCGATGTTCTATCTTCAGGCCAACCCAGTCAAGCACCTGAATTGCACAGTTAAAACAATGATCCACGCGTACGTAGAATCCGGTCATAAAAGTTTGGATAAAAAGTTAGTGGAACTCACCTTCGCGTGTAACACCGAGATGCATGCCTCTACTGGCTGTGTCTCAGCCTTACAAGATTTTGGACGACAATTTTCCACGCCAAACACACTGAAGCTACAGGTCTATCGCAACACCTAACGACAACTTGAAGTAAGGCCTACAGAGGAGTACTACCAGTGCACTCGCCGCCTACCCCAAGTCCATCTGATGGCCGAGAGTAATATAAGACGAGCGCAGGAGCGAGCTGCCCATTACTTTAATTCCAGATGGCACATAGGGAATTATGTTGTCAGTGACCGAGTTTGAAAGTGAGACCACCCCCCTATAGTTCACTATCCAAGGTGTCTCGATAAAGCTTACTCCGTGGTTCCGAAAATCTTACATAATTATCTGAGCGCTAGGTTCTAATACTTACAAGCTCGAGAACAAGGGAGGTTCAAAATGAAGACTAGTCTTAATTACTCAACGTAAAACATACCCTGAAAGACTTTAAAATGAACCCCACGTGACTTTAGTTAAAGAGGCAGCGGATATACCGTCAATCCAGTGGAATGAAGACGATCCGATGATACTTGAGTCTTAAAAAACCAGCAAGTATATAGTGACGAAGGTCAGTGGGCCAATTAAGCGTAAGCAAGGGCGACTGCCTAAAATGTCTGTTATTTCGGAACCACGAGTTAGACCTAACGACGCGACCAATTATCAACGATGAGGTCCTGGAAGACCACGAAAACAATAAATTGATATAAGTATGTAAACGTTCACCTGATGGGCACCTAAAACTAAATACATCCATTTTTTATTCCGCTTAGACGGTCATGCTATCGCTAAGAGAATAGGTAAAAGAGATGTGCAGCCACCTGCTGTACAGGGGATTAGAATGACTGGTATGGTAGCTCCTCCACTAATTTCTGGACGCCTTCTCCAAGCACACTGAGGAACGGAGCCCAACACTGGAGCCTGCCTTAACCGCTACCTTGGAAGAGATTGAAGAGTCAGATCAGCTAGTCATTTCAGGTGTCACCAGAGATCCAAGAAAAGAAATCGCTGGCCTAGGGGTTCTTCTCCAAGGTTCCATACCACTTCCCGACGTGGAACCGCAGGTGACGGAAGAATCGACCACCGATTCCAATTGGGACAATCAACACTGTCATCGCCCAGATCCGATCAGCTCAAAAGGCTGAAAAATTCCAGCTTGAGGAGATGTGGAGGGTCCAAGAGAAAACTTGACAATAAGCAGAAGAATTGAGGATCACTGCCAAGACTCAATGGGAAGAGGCTCGCAATACTCTTCGCAGAGCCAGACTAGATCCCCACTCCACGGGGTCCCGTCCCCATTGCAGCTGGTGGTGCAGATTGGATGGGATCAAAGTCGTCAGGAGTGGCCTCGTCACGAAAAACACCATCTTGAAAAGAGAGTTAATGGAGGATATATAATGGCAGCCCTAAGACCGACTTTGTTTACCATATCTTGATTTTTTTCCACTATCTATTTACCTTCTGGTTTTTTTTTTTTTTTTTTATTTTTCTCTATCTAACGCCTCACTTTGACAATGTAATTTTTATTTCCATATAGTAAATAAAAGTTGTATGCCTTTATAAATCGTTAGACTTCAGTTTTCTTGTCTATTGTCTGCTTGCCTGGCCAGGTGACCGTAGTACCCGTAAAACCTAGGTAGTATAACGAGTATCCAGCATCTAAGAGAGGGGTGTCATGGTGCAGCCACTGTAATATTGTGGGTCTGGGGAGGAAAGGCTGGAAAAGAAGAGAGAAGTGAAACAAGCCAAGTTAGAGTAGCTTGAAAGTCTGTGCAAGATACTTGCGTAGCGAGAGATTTGGCAATTAGTGACATGAAGAGGTTAGGAGCACCAGTGAATCACGGTGAAGCGTGAGAATCGGTCGAAGTTGATGTTGAAGAGGTATCTGGAGAATTTAGAGTTTATGCTCCAGATCGTGACCTAGAAGTTTAGCTGGTGGAAACATCCACCAGTTTTTCACCGACCCCACGTCTCTATTGTGTTTGTCATCACTCCGTGTATTTTTGTATTTGCACCCAAATAAGTAACGTTTTAGGGTTTTTCGAAATTAACACGTACCTGTGTACTCAACTTTGTAATTTTTTTTATTACAATATATACCTTTTTTTTTTAATAACAATTATTAGAATCCACAGTTATTGATGCTCGTTCATGTGTGTGCTTCCCGATCTGAAAATCTGGTCACCCCAATCCTATGTATGTTGTTGAATCTTAAACTATTCCTGGAGTCTAGGGTTTACGTGCCCTTCCAGAATTAACTCTGGTATTCTGCAGCACACAGTGTTGACTACAACGACAAAGGAAAAATAGCAGGTAGGCTGACATGTTTATATGAGGCGGAGCGTCGTTGAGAGTTTCCGGGCCCATACGACCGGTTGAAATACTGTTAGTTAGAACGGAAACACACGTCCTGTTTTCATAATCACTCATTACTACCACAATTACCACACGCCTCGTTTCAGACTAATTACAACATTATAATGCGGGGTCCCGTGATAGAAAAGGGATCCAAAAAAGACGTGTAGGGCCACGACCAGGTGCGAGGAAACGCGAGGATGGTCGAAGGCAATTCGCGGTTTTGGTGACTTTAGACAATAGAGGGGAATGGCGCGATAAAAGGGAATGTACGAGGGTAATTAAGAGCTTTTCGTCAACGAGCTCGCCAAGCTCAAGCGACCGTTCCAGCCTCTGGTAGGGCCATCCCAGATCGTCATCGCGTGCCTCGTGGGTGATCAAGTCGAGACCATCCCGTTACGTCCTGGATGATAACCGTGAGTAAGAGGAATCGTCATCGAATGGTAGAGTGTCGCTCGCGAATTATTCATTTACTACGATTCCTCATCGTAGAGGTAGTAAGACCCTTAGTGGTGGCCTCGCAAATGTGCTTCATCTCATACGAGGAGATTTCAATTTAACTTGAATAGTTCTCTTGTCATACCATGCAGTTTAAATTTTGAGATCCCGTTGGATATTGCGTTGTGCTCCTATTTTGCTTAGAAAATTACCCACTTGGATTAGATTGTATTAAAAAATCAAGTAAATATAAATTATAATTGATGTTACAGTGTAAGTGCTGGATTATGCAAAGTTATTAGCCGTTTGTAAAGAAACAAGTTTGTTTAGTTCTAAGACATTATAGAAAAACAATTTTTAATTTACCCATTGCGTCACGGTCACAAATTCACTATTGAGTTTATTTATAATTTTCTTCTTATGATTGATGTTTGGGTGAGTTCTTGAGATCGCTGGTCATTCCTCAACGACTGAATTTAGAAATGCGAGATTTTCCTTGTTTTCTTTTAATTTGGTTTCAAGCGCTTGGTTCCCCATATCATTTGAGCGTCATTTTATTGTTTTATTTTAAGATGTTGGCAAACTAATATAACAGTGTTGAGAAATTACAAAGAAAGATCACGCGAAGAATTGTGTAGTGAGATCCTTTGATTTTTGTTAATAAGGAATATTTTGCTCCCAACGTTTAGTAAATCATTATTTAATTATTAGTAGAGACATTACATAAGATATTTTTGTAATAAATTTATAAGTTTTCGCATTAAAGTTATTTGTAAATACATACATACACACTAGATCACGTTAACTGACCTGTACCTCTCCTTGTACAAGAAACACCACACAATAATGTCAGAATGAAGAAAAAACCAAAGTAAAGTGTATAAAAAAATAATTTAAGAAAAATGAAGTTGCAATACAATATAAACATCACAATTCCTTATAAAAAACAATAAATTTATTGCGTTATCATTAGTAAAATAAAATTAATAAATAGTAAATTGGAAAAAAACCGAATTAAGAAATGAAACAGACATGAAGTAAAATGTTTTACACCAAAAATAGAAAACTATAAAAACAATCTACCCTAGCAAAAGTTCTTCTAAACAAGTCAGATCATTATTTCACTATTTCATCAAGAGGTTTATTAATATGTTCGCAAAAATTTCAAAATTTACTGAACCAACTGATCCCAAATTTTGAAAGAAGTGTAACAGCTTTTTATGTGTCATAGGCTATTAAAATTAACGGTAACTTTAATATAAATCATTTTATGCTTCTTGTAAGAACCAACTGTATAATAGCTTGGAAGTAAAGCTTTATTTTTTAAACGCTAGAGGGAAAGTTGTTTTGTTTTAAATATTACTTAAAATTGACTGAGCCGCTCCTGCAATGCAATTTATGGAGTGACTTTAATAAATAAAAGTTCGTAGTAGGCTTTAGTACCGTGTGACTCGTACATCAGCACATTGTCAATATTGAGTGATAATAAATCTAAAAAAATTATGGATATTATGAATTTGTTCCTGAGCGTACGTAATGTAAAAAAAACCTTTTAATATAATTAAAAAAGTCACAAAAATCTTTGTTATCGCTAATCGCGAAAACAACTAAACTAATCTTGCTAAAAAATTTTCTTATTTATTTTTGATGTTTCCTAGATGGTTTAAGCACAGTTCTTACTTTACAAAAATTAATATCAAAAAATAATGTGTAAGTTTTGCAAAATTTGCTTTATACTGGGAGACGTCTTGCCAGAGCACAATCTCCTCTAGAAACATAGGGTTTCATAGCCGTTCTTCGAACTGACCTAGTATTATCAGAACAGATTTTGGTACAACAACAAGCCAGGACAGACAGCCTGGAAAAGTTTAGACAGCTACAACGACCTCCTCCTCAGTAATTCGTCTCAACGGCATACTTACAAAAAAGGAATCCTTCAAGTTGACTTTCTCGACTAACGATGAGTGGTCAATTATCTGGAAATCGATCCAAAAATTTAATATTCTATGGCCAGTGGTGTACTTTCCTTCAGAATGATCACCATAGCCAGAGACTTCAAGGGTAAGAGTCAAACTACCCGCAGCCAGCTTTTTCTCGTCAAGAACAATAATAAAAAACGGAAGGAAGTACCACCACTGGCTCTTTTCATGCCATTATAAGAAGTAAGACTTTCTATTAAGTCTATTCTATTAAATTAAATTAAAATTAAACCGTCAATCTAATCAGTTCTTTTTAGGGCCATCTAACGTTGATTACTTGACCAAAAGTACATTTTACTACCATTTTCGGCGACTATTCGTCTACTGAAATACTATATAAAGCCGACTACTATTGAACTATGGCAGTTATTTACTGGTAGACGTCACGAGCAAAATTTTTCGTCGTAAGGCTGAATACCCTAAAAACGGACAATCCTACATTGTCTTCTTGACCTTTAGCATTCAGCCTCGTACTTTAGACACCGACGTCTCTAGAGTAACATTGACAAACATTAACAAAGACATTGGCAAAGAGCTTTACAACGAGTTCCAACGCTTCAGACTTTATAGCAGTTAGGTTTGATGAAAACTTAAGCCAAAAGGAAGTTTAGCTTACTATTTTTTTTTAGAGCAATCGAACGTTACACTAATTTGCCAATAAATACATTACAAATTAAAAAAATTGGCAATAACAGCTTCTAGAGCTCATGAAAGTTTGAACCGTCCCTATAAACGCAAGAAAGCAAATTGGAAAAAAACTTCAAATATTTACAATTGTAAGCGTCAGAAAACTGACGCAAAAATTAATGTAAATCAAAACATCAACATCAGAGTTGACAAGTAAAGAATCCATGACGTAAGAGATCAGCGTTTTATTATAACCCTGATGACAGTCATAACTTGAATCTTCCAGACTGTAAATAGGTAGGTTAATGTGTATTCGTATTTTTCGTGACCATAAAAAAAGCATGCTAGGCACTGTTTGTTGCTCTGGCAATTGGCAATGGATATGGCAAATAAACTGCATGGATTCTAAACAAAAATAATTTTGATAAGACGTTTCTTGTTTTTACTTTTCAACTGAGTGTCAACAGACTACTGTGTTAAATTCAGTAAATCTTAAACAAAGCCAAAACATAAGAGGGGTACTAGTATTTAATAATATTAAACAACATTACACTTGTATATAAGAATCAGTCCTAAAAACCGTTTCAATCGCAAACCACAAAAATTACTTAACCAAATTTGCTAAAATTTTGCGAACTTATTTTTAGCACATCCTTCAACACATTTAAATATAGTAATTATTTCATAAAACATTATTAGAAATATTACAAAAAATAAGCTCAGAGTTGTGAAAAAATATGCAAGCATCTCAGCCAAGTTAAGATGAATCTGCTAGGTGGCGAAAAAAATTAATCTAAATCATCATATATATATAATTAACTGCAAAAAAAATATCGATAATACGTGAAAAAACTTTATTTGTCAAGTGAAAAACTTGTTTTTAAAATTTTTAATTGCTAACAGCTTTCTTTTTCTTAGGACTCAAGCACTCAATAATGCAAAGGAAAAACGACAGCTGTTATAACAAATAAAATATATTAGTAATTGTCGTTTGAAAAAGTGCTCCAATTTGTTATCATACAAAGCTAAAGCAAATATCAATTTTCTTTTACGTTGATAACGATAAAATTAAAGTTGCTCAAAAATCTACAAAAAAACTAGAGAAAAAATGATAACATTATTATTAATTTAAAGCATTATCAATACAACTGTTAGAATAAAGTAACAAGAACTTAACATTATCATGAAAAAATAAAAAATAAATAATCAATAGTCCAACTTAACATGTTCTGCTCTTAGAACTTCAAACAATTTTATTTATACTTCAAGAAACTTACATAACTAAAGCAAAGTTTTTTTTTAAATCTGAGACAGATTTACAGAATACTTGAAAATTAAGAGAAAAATTCTGCTATTGCGTGAAGTTTAAAAAGTACAGTTTTCTAATTCTAAATGATTTAAAAAAAGCATGTAATGTTATGCTGCCATGCAATCAAAAAAACTTTTTCACGAAGTTTTCAATGTTTACAGGTATTAAGAGCAAATACTTATGGAACAAATTTAAATAAGTTTTACTGCCATCATCATCATCATCATCATTATCATTATTACTTTGGGCTCTCGAGCGTGTAAAAATTAATTTTTTTGTTGTGGCATGGGAGGCGATTATCTTCAGTTTTAACGTGAGAAGCGTCATTTTGAGTTTTCTCCATCCCTGCGTTTGATGTTATTGCAGCTACGTTTGAGTGTCCTTTGTTAAGTGCTTTGTGCTGAAGTATCCCGGCTCTGCTGGGATAACAGGCACCACTGGACTAACAGTCACCAAGGCCAACTTTGATGATCTTGTCCTTTGAGTGCTGCCAGTAGGGATTCTTACTGGCCTCAGTGTTTCCGCTCGATCGCTACTGGAGATCTTGGCCTGGCAGAGGCATTGCCAAGAAATTTATCAGCGCCTGCAAGTATTTGCCAACAGGCAGTTTGATTGTAAAAAGCAGTGGCTCTTGATTAGCTTGCGTTGTCTGCCCGTGCCGCAATTTTACGCCACGAGCACGTCGAGCAACCGTGCTCGACGTGCGATATCATACACGCATACACTTACCTACACCCACAAGTGTCTTCTTTATTTCTTTATTTTGTTTTGTATTCTTTTAAATTTAATTTTTTGCAGAAAATATCACTCGCGAGTGTTTATTTGTTGTGTGCCTGATTTTTTCCTTGTGTTGTCATAAAGTCATCCAGGCAACACAGGCCCAGTCAAGGTGGAAGTCTTCGCTTGACAAATCCACATCGTGCGCACCTCGTAACATTGACACATGACTAAATAACCCACGGTTATATTTTGCTTGATGTCATGTACAAGATAGACGACCTATATTATAACTGTACGTATAGTTATAGTAAAGTAGGAGCTGTAGCAGTAGCTAAAGCTAAATACAATAGATCGCGGGTACAACCCGTAGAACGTGTCTAACATACGTGAGAGACACCGGCAGACTCGAGTAGGTCGCGTGGGTAAACAAAGCAGCGGCAATGTTTAGGTGACAATTTTGAGTCACTGCTGACTTCCAGCACTTAAAATTTTTGTGTACAAGTGCGAGAGAAAAAGAAAACAATATTTCAAGACGAAACACGGCTGTTGGCTCCTCGCGGCTCGTTGTACGTCAAGCACATAGGAAGCAGTGTACGTGAGCAAGGTACACTACACAATGTACATAACTGTATGTAAAATTGTAACACATACGTACACACATACAAAAAGAGAGAGTTAAGGAAATCTATATCCCTACAGCTAAAAGCTTTTAAATAAGCTATACATCAAATGATAAATTTAATTGAATGCCTTTAGGTTTAAATATAAGCAGAAAACTTGTGTCCAGTTTACGCCTTGGCACAAACTTCCCCTACCTGTCAGCTCTCACCCCTAAACTAATCTCTGCTCTGCGACACAGTACACTAACTTCCAATAAATTGTATAGCAAAAATCTTAGCATCTTAAAGGACCATGGCAACACCCAATATCTCTGAAGAAGACAAACTGACTGAATTTTTCAGGTCAGCAATAAAAGAGGACCTGGGCATCAATTTTTTAGAAAATTTTTAGCTGTAAGTGACTGGCAGTAAAGCAGGCAGGGCTTGTCGCCTTTATCAGTGGCTCGTGAGGACGTACGTCCTCGAGGGCTTCGAGCCAGTGGAGGACGTCAACGCAGCCGTAGGACAACGTACAGAAGCTCGTCACCTCATGATAGCAAAAGCCTGCGAGAAGTTTGTAAAAGCAAACGACGATGGAAAAGACGTTGTCACATTCCGAGTTCATACAAATTATATTATAACTAAAAACTACCTATCCCTCAAATTCAGATAAGACGTATTGTGAATATTAAGCAAACTCATATGACAAGAGGAGCTCATACGTCATTTATATGCGTGTGTGTCATAGATTTAAGGTAAATGCTCAATAATTATGCATGTATTTATTTCAACCGTATAATATCTTACTTATATCTAAAGCAAAGCCGCTAAAAGCGTTGTAATCACTAACTGCAAAAACTACTAAACTGATTTTGCTGAAATTTTGCATACTGATTCTTAACACTTTTTAAATGGTTCTAGTATGGTATTTATCTAAAAAAATTAACTTGCAATAGCAATAAATAAGGTCGAAGTTTTCAAAAAAACGCCAGTTTTCCATTTTAGTTCAGTAGGATCCACTAGGTGGCGTTGACATAAAATCGAAACTGCCTGTAACAGACTTAAATAAGTGCGGTTATAATAGGCTGGAGCGTCTCAAAAAATTCTGCAGTCGTCTACCAGCAGTTCACCAAGCTGCTTCAAGAATGAAGATGATAGTCATGCAGCTGGGTATCCTGGTTACTGATGACGCTCTTCTCCCATGAGCAAGTGACCTAGATCTACCTTCACCCTAATCCTCCAGTATTGACGAGTGCCACTAATAAAAAATTTATTCTAACCGATGACGTCTCCGGCGGAATACCGGAAGACGTATCTAGCCAGATCACAACCTGCTCCACCCCTTTCAGATTTATGGGGTCGTACCACAAGTGGCATGGTACCGTCAAAGAATTTTTAACTACAAATGTAAGGCAGGGAAGACAGCCTTCAAAAGTAGGGGCAGCCACAACGGCTAACTTCTTAGTGTTTGTTCCAACGGCATACCTACAGAGAAGGTATCCTACAGGCCCACTTTCTCCACTAACTATGAGTGGTTGGATATTCAGGAAAAGACCTGGAGACAAGATATATTTTAATCATCGGCGTACTTCCCTTCCTGCATGGTCTCCGTACACAGAGAATCAAAGGATAAGCGCCAAGCTACCTGCAGCTGGCTCTTCATCGTCAAGAATAACAATAAGGAATAGCTACAAGTTTCACCACTGGCCCTTTTCAGGGCCATTATAAGTATTTACGTTCTCTACTTAACTATCAATCTCATCGGTTCTTTTAAGGGCCACCTAAGTTTAACTACCTTGCCAACAAATACATTTGTACTACTATTTCTAGAAACGATTCGTTGACTAAGAGACTATGCCAATCAAAGACAGCCACTATTAAATCGAGTCAGTCATTCACTGGCAGACATCACAAGCAGAGTTGTTTGTCGCACGGCTGGGAACCCCAGTGACCAACGACCCTATAATACCCTCTCAACTCTGAGCATTCAACCAGAAATCACTAATCCTTTCTAAGGTCTGCGCTAGGCAAATCTAACAGCTATGGAGGAGAAAAAAAACTTGAGCCAACGGAAGTCTCCAACGGACAAGCATCACGAACCAATCTCTATCAATCTCTCTACCATAAATCATCAAAACAACTGAGTCCCCAAAAAAAAGGTGCTTTAGAGACCAACGTCTTTGACGTTTTATCAC
Source organism: Copidosoma floridanum (assembly GCF_036245765.1). Classification (NCBI taxonomy): domain Eukaryota; kingdom Metazoa; phylum Arthropoda; class Insecta; order Hymenoptera; family Encyrtidae; genus Copidosoma; species Copidosoma floridanum. The sequence goes on along the minus strand of NW_028321897.1, from coordinate 39,030,333 downwards.
AAGACATTGGGAAAGATCTCTACAACTAGTTCCGAAGCTTCAGACTTTGTAATTTTTCTCCCGATCAGTCTGGGGCTACAATAGCAGGCCAGAGGAGATCATCCTGAGGTATTCAGGCAGTAACAATTGCTGTAAGCTTCAGTCAAGAAAGAGTTTACTTAAGAAACTCACCAGTCTTTTTTAGGGTAATCGGACGTCGAACTACCTTGACAACAAATATATTAGAACTTAACAAAGTTGACGGAAAACAGCCTTTAGGGATCACAGAAGGCTTAAGCATGCTAAAAGTTGCAAGAGGGTGAATTGAAAGAAAAACTTTAAATGAATCTATTAAATACAATTTTAGAAGTTAAGAAACTGACGCGGAAAATTTATCGAAACAGCAGCGTCAAAATCGATAAATAAAGAATTTTTTACGTGAGAAAACAGCTTTTTATTGTACCCTCACAGTCATCTCTTAAGTCACTAAAGATTTAAGTTCAGATTTTTAAATAAGTAAAAAATATATTTGTATTTTTGTGGCAATAAAGAATGTAGAGAATAAGCTCCAGAACTTTGTTACTTTGGTACTAAAAGATAAAAGAAATACAATTTTTTTTCAATACATATTTTTTAGGAGTTTAAAATCTTAACAGCGTTAAAAAATAGCCCTTTTCGTAAATTATACAAAAGAAAGTGCAAATCAACCGCTCCTTATGGCCAACAATTATTTTATGACATAAGTAAGGCACGGTACTTTGCAGCATGATTATAATTTTTTCTATTTTTACATTTTATTACTTGACGAAATAAACTGTATGGATTGCGAAAAGATGTTTTTACTAAAAAGATTTTTGTTCTTCAAAGGGCTACGAATAAATGTTAAATTTCTAACTAAAAATGTTTCACATTACCTGTCAACACACTACGGTGTTCCATTAAGTAAGTCTCGGGCGAAGCCGAGACAAGGGACCGCTAGTGTGTGAATAAATCAATCGTATTGTATCAATGGATTAATAATTTACTTGCGCATTGGTTGTCCACTTCTTATAACACCAATTTTAGAATTTGTATTTAAAACACTATTTCATTATATTTTAAATTAATTGTAAAATTTTCAGAAGGATTAATTTTGAAATTCGTAAGCTTACTGTCACAATTAGACTTGTATTTGGCGTTCTTATATTCCTGATGCGATCTTTCATCATCACTGACCCAAAAAAACTCAATCGCACTTGTTAAAAAAAATGCAATCCCACCAATTAGTGCACCCTCACGCATTACCGCCCTACATCTTCATACATTAGTATCGACAGTCATACTAGCTACTCCTACTCCTACACATATACTCCCTTCTCCCGCTCATACACATACTTTCAGACGTGGCACTGTTTACAACAATAGACGACGATACTTTTGGTACATTTATGCGGCACGGCGATTACAAGTAAATATACATATGTGGCGAGGTACTACAAATCCTTATTTACTAAGTACATGTGTGTGTGTGTTTTCGTACGCCGTAACTCTTGATGCATGTGTTCCCGCAACTCTCTTGTTATCTTTTCTCTCCTTGGCACTACTCTCGAATTCGATTACTCTCACGTAGTACAAGAAACACACAGACCTGGACCTTTATTAGCTCTTTATAAATAAAAGTAGATTCTACCTTGATGACGCGTTTTGGTGCTTAATGCTATCGGGTAAGAGAAAAATGACTCTATCATATTTCCCTCCCCTTGAACAAACATCTCCCTGAGTGTTTGGTCTACTCCAAAAAACGTGTTATCCCAAGAGCATGAGAATGTCGATCACCTAATCGTGTATGTGGGCCGTGTATTAACACCCACGGAAAAGAATTACAGCGTCATGGATGAGAAGTGCGTCGCGGTAATTGTGGCATTCAAGAAACTGTGACCGTACGTGGAGGGGTATCGGTTCACTGTGATAACCGATCACAGCGTCCTAAAGTAAATCAAAGACTTGCGCGAGTCAGCTGGACATTTAGCGAGTGTTCGGTCTACTCCGAAAAATGTCTCAAGTAAAAACAAACAGCATGAAAAAAGTACTTACCCTAGTTTGCTAACTGGCAGCCCACTGTTTACTTGGCTGGTAACACTGGCTCTTATTGCTGTTTGATACTCTAAAATCGAACTTATGCCTAGGGAAGAGTAAGTACAAGAGAAGGCAATAGGCAAACCACAAAAATTTTCAAAATTTCCGCTAACCACTATGCTTTCCTCGTGGAGGTATATACTGCTTAATGTCCGATACGTGGGCAGCGCGCTTCTTATTTCTATCGCGAAGGACAAATACTACTGACGATTTAACTGCGTCGATCTCGTGGGGTCCCTCGAACTTCGATGCTAGTTTCACTGAGATTTTCTTTGCGGCGTCAGACTAATGATGAGTACGCTTCAGCACTTGCATGCCGACGCTAAACGCATATCGCGACGCCCGATCGGTGATAATGTCTCTCCTGTTTTGATCTTGCGTCTTTAACATACCTAGCCACTAAGTCGCGCAGCGCATCCAGTCACTTAAATCGATCCCCCCACGTATCCGGGGAAATCTGCTCAATTTTCTCTTTAGATTTGACCTTTCGGCGCAGGCTATTCACTGGATTCGAATTGCTGCCGTAGCTCAAGAGCACTGGCGAAACTTTCAACGTCGCTTGAGTTGCAGTGTTAACCGTGTCGTGAAACTCATGCACATGCAGATCCCAGTTGCAATGATCGGCGCCGACAAATATAACTATCATTTGCTTCAAAGTCCGATTAGTTTGCTCCACAGGATTGGCTTGGACGTAGTAGGGAGGCGTGAAGACATACTAGACCTCGTACTCCTTTAATGTCTTGGTGATCAACTTATTACTCAATTCACGGCCATTATCTGTCGAAAAGTACTCCGGCATCTACTCCCATCAAAATAAAATTAGCTCCTCTAACACTCGCACTACGCTTTCACCATCGGCTTTACGAAACGGCTTAACTTTAATCCAACGCATAAAGAAGTCCCGAAAAATAATCCAGTACTTATGAACACTTTTACTTGGCGGAAATTTCATCAGATCAGTGGCTACGACAGCCCACGGCCTCTCGACGATTCGCTTTACCATTAACGCTTGAGGAGCTGTTTGCAGCACTTTAAACTGCTGGCACAATTTGCAACGCTTTTACAAACCCCTTGACGTCAGAATATATCCCTTGCCAGTAATATTTACGAGCTATGTGATCATGATTCTTTTCGATCCTTATATGTCCACTCGACAGCGAACAGTGTGCGTCAGTTATAACGCGCTCCTTAGAATTTTCCAGCACTACCAATCGCCACGTTTTCTCACGATGGGTGATTAGATCTAACAACAAATCTACCCCATGACGATAAAGTCTCCCGTCCTCTACGCGCTAGTCCTTATACTTGAGCGGATTCTTGACCACCTCATTTTAAGGTACCACTCGTCGCAAATCTCGTTAAACGCAGCCATTTCCTCCTCTTCCCGCAACAATTGAGATAGCGCGTCCAACACGTGGTTTATGGCGCCCTTACGATGTACGATCTCATAGTCTCATTAGGACATCTCGAACGCCCACCTCGCTAATCGTGCAGCTGGCTTTCACAAGTCTTAGATTCCCTTCCTTTCCATGTCCACACTTTCTTTTTTTGCAGTAATTTAACTAGCAGGATTTTTATTTCCGAATCTCGCTCGATAAATCGGCTATACCACCCGACTATCCCTAAAAATCGGCGCAATTGCTTAAAATTCCTAGGGTGAAATATTTCAATACCAACGCAATTTTTTCGGGATCGGGGCACAACTTGTCCTTATCTAAGATAAATCTCAGGTAGGTAAGTTGCGACAAGCAGAACTTGGACTTCTTAAATTTAATCTCTAATCCGGCTCCCGTTACTCAACGCAGTACTATTTCTCAATACCGCAAGAGTTCGTCAAAATCGTCTGTCACTGCGATTATATCGTCTAGATACCCGAAAACGTTGGGCTATAAGTCTGGTCCGAATAAGCGTCGATGAGCCACTGAAACGTCATTGGCGCACTATTAAAGCCGAATGGCATCCGTCGAAAATGTTACAGCCCTGATCCTGGCATTGAAAACGTGGTATACTTTCTACTCGAAGCTTTAATGGGTATCTGAAAGTAGGCCTGTTTAAGGTCGATTTTAGATAAATACCGTGCACTTTGGAGTCGCTCCAGAATTAAATCCATACTCGGCAAAGGGTATGCATCGTGAGTCGTCACCTTATTTGAGTCGCGAAAGTCGTTGCAAAATTTATAAGTCCCATTCGGTTTCTTTATCATCACTGGCGCGCTACTATAATCGCTAGACGATTTTTCGATTTTCTCTTCGTTATACATTTACTCTACCTCCTCTGTCACTATTTCCTGCATCCACGGTGACATACACCTTAACCAATGTTGGATTGGTGTACGATTGGTCACGCAAATAACGTGCTTGGTTAGTTTAGTTATCCCTGGCGCTTCGGTAGCCAGTGATAATACTTGCTCGATCAATTTATTTATTTGGCTACGCTAATCGTTACCCACTTCCACGATACGAGCGCATTCTGCATTAATCCTTTTCTCGGGTTCGTTGCTCCCCCCTACGAATGAAACCTATGGTCTTTCACTCGCTCGCCATAGTCGCTTGCTGAAACAAACCTCGATCTCAAAGTTCTGACAGAAGTCCATCCTCAAAGAAAGGTCCTGATTGATGTTTGGCACCACATCCAAATACAAAGCGCCTTCCCTCGTTCTGAGGTCTATGTGCCTTAATGACCCCCAACACTCTAGTTACTTTTTTATTAACGTTACGTGTCGTGGAGTTACTTGGCAACAGGTGCTTTTCGAATTTATTGGCCACCTTAGGCCCTTTTAGTGAGGAGGTAGCTCCTGGATCCAATAAAGCCTTGTAACTCTGACCCCCTAACGACACACAAATGTAGTTGCGATTATTATTGCTCACGCCGACAATTTCGTCGTGAAGTCCCACATGCAACCCACCTGCATACTTTGCAAGTTTCTCATCGCTTAGAAGCTTTAAACGAAGGGTTTCTGAGGGGGACGCGTCGTTGAGGAAAAGTCAGAGTGGGCCTTCATTCCGAGGCTTAGCCACCCTCTTCTCGACACTCTCCTGCAACATCTCGTCCACGGTCTTAAACACTTTCAACGGCTCGCTATTTAACGCGTCTCATGACACTGGCTTGGGCCATTCCAACTGGTGGTCGTTCTCCCGCTCGCTGGCACTCGTTTCCATTTCTCTCTCGCTTCCGAACGACACCCTCTCTTCCCCGCGAGGCCTCAGATAAATATTTCTCCTGTCCCTATCCCAACTCGGGGCATGTGTACTCTTAAGCTCATTCAGTAGTTCGCCACCTAACATCAGGCGCTTGCTTGACGCTATCGTTTGATTGACCTCTGTGTCCTCATCATTTCCTTTGAACAATCCACGAATATCCTGAAGACTCACCTCTTCTGACTCGGAATCAGAGGTTACGCTTATCTTGCTACTTACTATCCGTTTTCTCTTCGACTTTTTGAATAATTTGATACTACCGATATCACCAGCCAGATCGCTACGCTTCTTGTCACTCGATCGATTACTCGCATTTGCTTTGCCTCGCTTTGTCGCTTCACACGCTTCTTTCGCTGTCTCTGTCGTCTCACATCCTGCCCTGGGGGATCTAGGGAGCAAGCTCAGTACTGGCTCCCCCAGTTACCAGCTTCTCAGACTCTTACACAGTTTTTCGCATACGCTACACGATTTGAATGTCACATTTCGAAGGCCGCATACTTGGCAATACACATTCCACGGCATCGTGCCCCTAACAGCACCCTTAACCGTAGGGGGTCAGTTAGGGCCACCGTGTGACATGTGTCCCTTTTGCTGGCATTCGTAGCATAAGCTCTCGGGGCACTGTGCTGACCTATGGGCTACGCCACTACACTTTAAACAGGTGCCCATAAACGGCCCAGTGTGCTGACGATAGCTAGCTGGAGTTTTTCCAAGCATTCGGAACGGGTTTGCCTGTGCGGCGGAAGCGAATGGAGGCGGAATTGGGGGTCGTGGCCGCAATTTCCCCCTACATTATGTCGGGGTACAGATGGCCATACCAATTGGCTTCCAGTCCACGCCAGTGCTCCACTGTTTCTTGTAACGTTGGATTGTGTCACTTGCACGGCAGCCACGTACGACGGATGCAGTCCTGGCTCCACGATCACCGGCCTTGGTGATGGAGGGTTTGGCACAGGCCACTGTGCTACGGGAGGTACGGAAGTGGCAGGATCTGAAGTGCCAGACAGCTACCCAAGTGCACGCTTCTTGGCCCTCTTATTGAGTCCTGGTGTCTTGACCGCAGCAGCGGCGACCTGCTCGAGATTTTCTTTGGCGATCCCTGCTACCTTGGCGCGTGGTTCGGAGCTAACAAAAGCGGCATCAGGAACGTGCATCTTTTTCGGCAGTGGAAGTGACACGTATTTTCCGTCCAGCTCTCTCTGTCTTTTTCACAGGCGCCCGTACTCCTTTATGTCGTCGAGTGACATTATGCTGCCCACTCATCGCCTTACGATACTCTGAAAGTAAGTTTCGGTACACGGTCTTGGTTAACGTCTTCTGGGATGGTGGCCTGACAAAACGTGACACGATATAGCGGATATTAGTCACGTAGTCATTCACTTTTTCCTCTTTCCTTTGAGTCTGGCGTCGCAGATCATCTAGCAAATATTCTCGGTCATACTTACCCACAAATTGCCGCTTCAACGCTCGCTTAAATTGTCTCCATGTCACAACCTCTCTCCTAACGGCCCCAAACCAACGGCTCGCTCTTTTAAACAAGATCACTGGCACGGCGCGATAAAACTTGCATTCGCTGGCGCACTTACTTACGCAACAGTGTTCCAAGTGCTCAAGAAAATCCTCCGCACCTTCCTCCTTATCTTCTTCCGAGAAATGGAGTTTTCAATTCTGGAGGGCCTTCGAGGCCCGGTTCCCACGTGGTTCAGCTGATCTCTTAGCTTGACCACGCTTCGATCTGTTATCCGATCGCCTATTACGGACGTTGGCCCGCTGACCAGTGAACTCCGCTTTGCTCTCACTATCCAAGCTCGACTTTTCGCTTAACGCTCGCTTACCAGCTCGAGGGTGCCATTCTTCTTCCCGATCGTCCCGCATCTCCTCCAGTCTGATTACCCTTCGTTGTCACCTACGCTGATCTTTGGCACTATTACGCATGTTCCTAGCACTTGGCAGTTGGAAACCTCCCCCTCGTGGGACGAGATTTAAAGGTCTCCTATGCAGGTTATCCACAAAGTTATAGGTGGTCAGAGATGGGCCGGCTTTGCGTAAGTCTGGCGTGAATCGTTGGCTCTAAAGGCCGGGGACTCGGGCTCCCATTGACTCTGCTGCAAAATCTCTCGGCCTCAAATGGCGAGGAGAGACAAGGGTCCAGCCTTCGCTATCTGATGGCGCGGGTCGTCGCGATTGGTCAGTGAAATCGTCCCCTTCGTACGCGCGCTCGGCCCCATCCTTGACTTTCTTCCCAGGTACCCTTGGATGCGTCAGGTGCTTCCTCGATGGTAGCTGCTTCTAGGGAAGCCGGTAGGCCTCAGTATTACTACCCGATTCTTCACAACGTGGAGTAAATCCCCGTAACTGGGCCATCGCTTGCGCATACGTTTCATCAAGGCGCTGATCACTCAGCACATCTTCCTTCATCGCGATGTCCCCCGGACCTGGGGATGTGTTAACCCATTGACGACTCTCCTTGCCAGTCGCTAGACGCGGCACAAGCGTGGCCTGCTTGCGGTCGAGCGGAGCATCAAGTCCCAGTGCACAGGTCCGAGGCAACAGAGGGAACGCTAACGCTGGCGCATCCAAGTTTACAAACCCCCCTTGGTTGGTGCTGATGTCTGTTGGTCCACCCGTAGCGGCTCCTAGGCGATTTTTCCCTGCGGCTCTACGGAAGGCCCCTGCTCCCACGGCCTGCATCTTCCTGATTTGATCGAAAACATCAAAAACTCCGAGGTCGATTTTTGCGGTATCACCGGGAGGTAAGGAGCCCACAATACGCATGCTAGCTTGACCCTGAAGCGCAAAAATCCAGCGATGGGGCGTGGCGGATGCCACCATGATTGGGGTCGTATACACCGTCGTGGTCGTTACGGTAGCGGGTACTGTCATGAGGCACATAGGTGTAAGAAACTCCAAGGTCTGCATTGTCATAACGCGTGCAAAACTCAGACTTCAGGCGCTAAGATCTTGCTCGTTGCGATTGAGCGATAAATTTACTCTCGGTGCTTCCAGCCACCTGTTATCACCTTCATCGTGGCTCCGTACTCTCGATCTCCGAGTGGTATCTTCTCGGTGGGCAGAATGGCCCAATTTGCCCCTACTGGTAACTACAGTTTCCTCAGCCCCTCATCGACTAGTGTTGCCCATGGCGCTAATCCCCCATGGCTCATCACTCAGCCTCAACACCAGCAAATGATCACTAGCTTCGGCCCCCATGATTGACTCATCGCCATCTTTAAAGCCGGCTTGCGCAAAATCACACTGATACCGCGGGATGAGCTAGTTATCCGGTTCAAGCTCTAGCACTCGATACCGCAACAATCGGTCTCGCAGCGCAAACTCGCCTTCCTTTAAACTCAGTCCTCGCTTGTCCAGCTGAAGTAACACCACTTCTAGTACAAGATAGTAAAGATCTCCCGCCGAAAAACACTCTGCTCGCGGGTGTGCACCTCGTCACGCATGGTCTTGGCATAGAACTGCAGTTCCACCGGCCCAATATCACGTGGACGATTCATCTCTGTAGTGTTTGATGCGTGAGTTTGACGCTTACTTCGCTTGACTGATCACTTCGCGACGAAAATTAATTTCTCCCCCGATTGATCTATATCTATCTCTCCAATTCACCAACACAAACGCAAAAAAAACCGATAAAGACCCACGCAATTTACTTCCTCGAATTTAACTTATACGGCACCAGAAACTTCTCCCAAAATATTTATCACAGCAACGGTTTGGTTATTATTGGTATGGTAAATGTAAAAAGTAATAAAAATATACATATGTAAGACAAGGCACGTTAGGCCTTGTTCTCTTCCTGTAAATAATTACGCATGCAATGAAACGCAAATGGCTTCCAAGATGGCCGCTACTCGCACCTGAAAAGCGAAAGTCGCACGTGCAAGAAAAACAAAACGCAACGAAAAGAGCCACCAACTCGTGCACCTGAAAATTTGGCGCTATCGAAAAGCCCATCCAATTCACGCACATGCTTAACTTCCCTAAGCTTAACCGGGTCTCTCTCTCTCACTCTTTGACTATACGTCTCTTACCCCTCCCCCCCCAACTCACACTCGTACTCGGTGCCACCTAACCCAAACACTTCTAAAAACCAGTAAATTTTTGGCGGTTTATAAAAAAATTCCGATCAACGCGGCGAAGTGGTGTAAACACAGAAAATACCCCCTTATGCATTGCGAACGCGAAGCCACTTCGCTAATACTAAATAAAATATGCGATGACACAAATAACACGCAAAAGCGACTATCCTACCCACGACACATTCACTCACGGCTCACGGCGATTCTACAAAAAAATTGGTAAACTGAGAGACACTTTTTCACGCACTTGTATACTAATTCTCGTTCCCCGGCTAAATAGCCCCACGTCGAGCGCCCCTTTGTAACGTTGCACTTTCTCGCCCTGCGACACGTAGAGTGTCCCGGCCAGGGCAGTTCCGAAGCAACGCTTAAAGATACTTGAATTATCACCGATTCGGCACTGAAAACAACGCAAATGGCACTGCCTCTGGAATGCGAGAAATACCACTGCTTAACGATGCTCGTAGCTCGGCCAAACTCGGCTCCTGGAGACTCTCACCTAGAGGAAGTCCCGTCGGGGGTAGCCCGTTGGGAAGCAAACTACTCTCCTAGGGAGAAACGAGCCCCACGCCTCGACAGAAAACGCTGTCCAGCACTGGCTTACAAATAACGACACGCAATGCGGATTTCTCGGATTATTAAGTCACTTTATTTGTTATTACACTTACGCTAGCGTCTAGGCCTGGAAACTCTTGTCACGATCTGGGGCCACTCCACGGCACGCATTCTGCAATCACGCTTCTTTTTTACCCGCGCTCGCTCTATGATCTCTGTCCCAGGGCCAGTTCTTGCGGCTCACCCTGGCTACACGCGGCCGATACACGCACACACTCGATCCCATGCACAACTTCTTGTGACGACACTACTCGCTACTTTACCTTGGGGTTTACCCTATTACTCCCTGCTTTCGCGGCTTCTCAGCTGGTGACCTTGACCTCGCAGTGCACGGATGACGGTGGTGGTCGTTCCTGGGTCGTCGGGCGCAAGATCGGGTACGACTGGCTGATCGTGGTTGCTGGCTCTCCTTGTCCGCCTCTTTTTCTCTCTCAATTATCTCTCTTAATTACTACCGTAAAACTCGAGAGCTTTGGTTCTCTCGAATGCTACTACCAGCGTGACGCGTTAGGCCCACCAATTAGTGCGGCCTCAAGCATTACCGCCCTATATCTTCATACATAAGTATCGACAGTCATACTAGCTACTCCTGCTCCTACACATATACTCCCGCTTATACACATACTTTTGGACGTGGCCTTGTTTACAACAATAGACGATGATACTTTTGGTACATATACGCGGCACGGCGATTACAAGTAAATATATATATGTGGCGAGGTACTACAAATTCTTATTTACTAAATACATGTGTGTGTGTGTTATTGTACGCCGTAACTCTTGATACATGTGTTTCCGCAACTTTTTTGTTATCTTTTCTCTCCTTGGCGCTACTCTTGAAGTCGATTACTCTCACGTAGTACATGAAACACACAGACCCGCACCTTTATTAGCTCTTTATAAATGAAAATAGATTTTACCTTGATGACGCGTTTCGGTGCTTAATGCTTTAGGGTCAGAGAAAAATCACTCCGTCGTACACTTGCATAACCAAGTGACACACGGCCTCGGGTTTGATAAAAGTAGAGCTTCTTCAAGCTCTACCGGAACTTATGAGCGGCATCGCAGTAACGTGGTATCGTAACGAATACAACCAGTGGATTAGTTGGGCTTATTTTGTAGCTGCAAAGCAGGAGTGGTGTGGCTCAGGCGAGGAGGGTCAGGGCTGCCTAACCTAGCATGCTCAAATGTGAACTCAGTACGCTGGTAAGACCGTACGAAATTTTTTCATACAAATTATAAATATCGTGCAGTGAATTTAACCTCCATGGCCAGTCGAACGTCAATTGAAACTGTTACACAGGAATCTGCATCCTGAGTAACAGGATCGAATCCGACGAGGCGAGGTGCGCAGCGTGGCAGAACTGCTGTGAAGAGTTACCGAGGCTGAGCGCCTCTTGGATCTCAGGAGTGCGTTCCTTGAGCCCTCTACCTGAACACTTTTATCTGCTAAAACTGGCGTACAAGCCCAAGGCTAAGGCTACAGAGGCCAAGAAGCATTTAAGGGTTGCGAATATGAGCGAAGTCTAACCTTTAAGCGCTAGCTCACAAGAGGTAGCGTCTATCCGTAGCAAACAAACTGCCCTTCGAAAGGCGATCGAGAAGCTGCCAAAGAAACTAACTAATCTTTCTAAGATAGCAGGATTCAATTTAATAGACGAGTACTTGGCAGAAATAGTCGATAAATTGACCAAAAAGAAGGTCAAAAAAACTGCTATTAACGAGGACATGGTAAAGCTGCTGCTTGACCTTCTTTACGTCGAGAAGCATTGAATGAGCCTGGCTAAATATGCCACTGAACCAAAGCAGAGCTTCCACTCTTCAAACGGTCCGCAAGGTGATAGGCAAGGTCTGACTTGCTTCCATGGGGCTAAATAAAATTTTTTCAAAGCAACAAGAGGGGTTGCAGACTCTTTTGCACCACTATGTGGAGCGTAAAGCTCCCTTAAGATGCACTTCATGAATCGAGCACGAAATCAAGGTCATGACCTTACGTCCAACCAAGCAGAAGTGCTACCCTGTATCGGATAAGATCCAGGAAATCACACATGCCCAAGTGAGTGAGATACTTGGAAGAAGCGTGATCGAACTGTCCAATAGCGGTTGGGCAAGTCCCGTAGTCATGATACGTGAAAAGGATGCAAGTGTCGGTTTTGCGTTGACTACTAGAAGATAAATGCTGTGACAGCACGCAACGCGTATCCATTACCCCATATGGATACCATTCTGCGCAAGCTAAGAAAAGCGCGTTTTATTTCGACCCTTGATCTCAACAGCACGTACCACCAGATACCGTTAGCCGAAGAGGCTAAGCCGGTAACAGCATTCACATGGCCGAGCAAGGGACTCTTTTAGTTCCGATGGCTGCTATTTGGCCTGAGTATTGCGTTGGCTACGTTTCAGCGGCTGATTGATCGTGTCATTGGGCCTGAGCTCGAGTCCTATGCCTAGGCCTACCCTGATGACATAATAATTGTCACGGAAAAATCGAGGAGCATCTCAAATGGCTAACGCACGAACTAAAACGCGTTCGTAACGCAGGACTCACTCTCAACCGAAAGAAAAGCGAGCTTTGCCAATCAGAGGTGAGATACCTCGGGGTCCTCGTAAACCAAGATGGTTTACAACCTGATCTTGACAAGTAAGACCCGATTATGGCATTTTTGGCTCCAATGATCCCGAAATAACTAAAGTGCTTCTTAGGCATGGTTTCATAGTACAAAAAGTTCCTGCCAAACTAATCGACGGTAGTAGAGCCTAAAAACAAGCTATTACGTAAGGATCAGCCGTTCGACTAAAAAGACGAGCAGCAACGATCCTTGAACAGACAAAAGCTTTGCTAATGTCCTTACTGGTGCTACAACAGCCTGATCTTAAGAGTCAGTACGTGGTGCAAACGGACGCCAGTGACTCTGGATTAGGCGCGTACTGTTGCAAATATTCAACAGACAGGAAAAGGTGCTAGAGTTTGCGAGCCGTTCGATGACACTGGCCGATCGCAATTAAAGCCTGACAGAGCAAAAATGCCTCGCGGTCATATAAGCGATGCGAAATTTTGCTCATAAATCGAAGGGACACGTTTTAAAGTCATGACCGATCACAGCAGTCTCCAGTCGTTGATAAATATCAATAACCCAACTGGACGACTGTCAAGGTGGGCTATGGAGCTTCAAAGCCATGGTTTAAGATTGAACACCGGAAAAGGGCATTAAACTACGTGCCTGATGCCCTGTACGAATGCACAAGGATGACGAGAATTGCGTCGTGGCAGCGATAGTGTGGAAACCCCTTGCTGGGAATCCTTGGTACTAAAAGATGGTACAAAAGGTACGGGATGACTCACGGGGACAACTGCAATAGAAAATCGTTGGGGGATACCTATACGCGTATCACCCTGACTCTACGGTTGACAAGACTCTAGATTACACCGATGTCTGGAAGCTGGTATGATCAAGTGCTCCAAAAATATCATGACACGTCATCTGCCAGCCATTTTGGCCACGAGAAGACATTCGCACATGCCTCCTAGTTGTACTACTGGCTAGAGTACCACCAGGATGTTGCCGGTTACAAGCGGAGTTGCTTGGTTCGCCAACAAACGAAGGTAGACAAGAGTTTACCCCCGGGATTTACAGAGCATAGAGTCATCACCACACCAAGGCAGGTAGTGGCAGCTGACATAATGGGCCCCTTATCGAAGACGACGTACGGTCACAAATACATTCTTGTGACCGAGGATTTATTCACGAGATGGGCCAAAATTGTGCCACTACGATGGGCTAACGGAAAGGCTGAGGTAACCATGCTGAGAAAGCGCGTCATCTTTCACCATGATACCCTGGAATCGCTGCTGACAGATAACGGCACCGAGTTCCGAAACAAGGACGTCAATGGATTCTTGGAGAGCCTGGGTATACGACGCACGCTTATGCCACCGTATCACCTGGAGGCAAACCCAGTCAAATGCCTGAACCGCATAATCAAGACCATAATTTGAGCCTTTATCGAAGCTAATTATAGGTTATGTATTATAGGCATGTTTCAATAGATTTTTCCCCCACGATGCTTAACAGTGGTAGGGAACCATACGCCAAAGGTACGACGCGCTGACAGGTCCATTTGACGGCCGAGCAATGCCTCAGGGATAAGGCACTAGAGAGTTGGAAGCAACTCATGGCGCGTTTGCCAATGCTAAACGCAAGAGTAGCCCAGTGAAACGATAAGGCTCAGGTTAATGCCACCCAGCATTACAACGCCAGATATCGTGACGTAGTTTACACCCCTCGTGGCCAGGTATGGCGGGAAAACCACGTTTCGTCCTCGAAAACCCATGGAGTTGTGGCGAAACTAGCCCTAAAGTATGTCAGCCCCTTTATCGTGAGATCATTGGGTTCCAACACCTACGAGTTAAAATCTGAAGAAGGCACGCACTCAGGCCCTATTTACGTTACGTAGTTAAAGCCCTCCATGAGTAGAGCCCCAGTGGCGGCAAGAAAAGACTCCTCTTCTAATAAGCCGGAGTCCGAAGAAGAAGTGGTCAGCGCTTATAAACCATCGTTGTGAAACGAAGAACAACCGAAGCATGACCCACCTAATACGAGTCTCATTGATGTAAGCGAAGCTGCCAGGCCAGCCAAGCTAAAGCAAGGCTGCCCACATAAAGCGACCGTAGTGTCAAAGCCATTCGCCATGGCTTAGACTTTTGCAAATGATGGTAGACGATGCGACGATGCCCGAACATGCAACCTCCAGTATTCAACTTCTAGTTGGGGGGTGAGACGGTGATATACCGTCGAGCCATCATCGGTAGGCTAGGACAGATAGGGAAAAAGAAATAAAAAAAAGCGAAGAGAGCAGTTAGGGAGAGGGGGTAAAAGAGTTAAAGCAAACAGGTCAAATAAGCTTGGGCTTTCGAGCGTGTAGAAAGCAATTTTTCAGTTAATGCGGGAGACGCGACTATCTTTGGTTTTTACACGAGAAGCGTCATTAAAAAGATTTCTTTCTGTCTGCAATTGTTGTTATTGCAAATGCGGTTCCCCAGTTCCATACCGGTGCTGAATTGTCTTGGCCCTGCTAACATAGCAAGCGACGCCAGACTTAGAGTCACCAAGGCCAACCTTGATGATCACGTCTTCCATACGCTGTCAGTAGAGACGTCTACTGGCTTCAGTATTCCTAATCGATCGCTGTTCAAGACCTTGGCCTAGCAGAGGCATTGCTAAGAAACTTATTAGTACCTGTAACTATCTGCCAACAGGTAACTTGATTGTAAAGGGTAGCAGCCCTCGATGAGGCCACGTTGTCTACCCGTGCCACGATTTTACGCCACAAGCACGTCGAGCAACTGCGCTTGATGAGCCACATTACACATGCATACACGCAACTTTATCCGCAAGTGCCTCTTATAATTTTGTAATCCATTTAATTTTTGTTCGGATATACACTTTATTGCAAAAAATAATACTCGCAAGTGTTTATTTGTTAAATGCTTCCCTCCTCCTGTTGTAATGAAGTCGTCACAAGAAGCGACAACACCTATAGCCATGAAACTGGGACCTTGCCTGCCTCGACGAACAATACTTACGTAAACATATTACAGAAACTGTCACCAAGGGTATCCGGGGAACACAAGCCCGGTCAAGGTCAAAGTCACTGCTTCGCAAATCCACATCGTGCGCATCTCGTAAGACATCATTATTAGCATCATCGGAATCATTATCATCATTATTATTATCATCATTACCTTCACTATAATTGTTACTGTGAACAGTATCAGTATTATTATTTGAATAATTTTTAATACAAGCATCATTGTCATCATCATTATCATCACCATCAGAGTAACCATCATCATCTTTATTATCAGTATTTTTACAATTGTCATTATCATGATTATCATCATCATTATCTTTATCATCATCATCATCGTCATCGTCATCGTCACCGTCATCGTCATCGTCATCGTCATCGTCATCGTCATCGTCATCGTCATCGTCATCGTCATCGTCATCGTTATCGTCATCGTCATCGTCATCGTCATCGTCATCATCATCATCATCGTCATCATTATCATCATCATCATCATCATCATCATCATCATCATCATCATCATTATCATCATCATCATCCTCATCATTATTATCATCATCATCATCATCATTATCATCATCATCATCATCATCTTCATCATCATCATCATCATCATTCTCATCGTCATCGTCATCGTTATCGTCATCGTCATCATCATCATCATCATCATCATCATTATCATCATCATTATCATTATCATTATCATAATCTTCATTTTTATTTATCATTATTGTTATTATAATAATTACTATCATTATCATCATTCAGATTATCATCATTATCATTATCATTGTTATCATCACCACGTAAATATAAGTATTGGTATCATCACTATTATTATCATGATCATAAGTATTACCATGATTACGACGAACATTATCACTATCGTCATTATTATCATGATTATCATTATTATTATCATTCCTATAATTATTGTTAGCACTGTCACCATTATCATCATCGGTATTTTTATTATTGTTATCTTCAATATCGTAATCATTTTTATTTTCGTTGTTACTACTATAATCATCATCATATTACAACCTTTTTGATGACCATCATAACTACCACTACTGCTACCACAATTTTAAGTATCACTATCACCACCATCGCTATATTATCATCACTTACTTTTACCACTGTCACTCTCAGGCGTCGCGACCTATGCCGTAGTTTTGTATTAAATTTATGAGCATGAAAACAGCTTAAGAAGAAGTATACATTGGCTGCCAAGGTATATTAGATTGACCAATCCAAACAACTAAATCGTATTGCACTTAGGTTTGTAATTATACAGTTTGCACTCATCGTTAATTTTCATTTAGAAGTAGATTTCGTTCTCTTATATAATTAGTGGTATTATTACAATGAGCTTTTAATGTAGTGAATAGTTAACTCGATCTTGTTTGGCAGCTTTCTAGACAAAACTGTTATCTATATACGTAAGGCTCGTTAATTTATGTTTCAAATTTATGAGTGGGTGAAATCCTTATCTGATTAGGAAATTCAAGTTCATTTCATCGTTTGGACAATGAAATAATACTATACGTTTACTTAATTATTTCATGATTACTTTTACGTTAAAATAGTAACTGGAAAAAAGTCATGCAATAAAGTTTTTACATAAGCAATGACATTAGACGTGAATAATTATATATCATCACCGTTTGTATTATACATAAAACAATTTTGTTAGGTTCTTGTTCAGTTTATGGTAGCTTCTTAATTACAGGGCCAAAAATTCGATAAATTAGTATTTTATTATAAAACAGCCTTATTTTACTACGGTCAACGTTATGTTTTGTTTTCGCAATGTAAGAATTCTATTTATACATCTAAAAAAATACTTTTTCAAATAAGGCAGTTAATGAAAATACAGTATCAGGAGAAATTTTTTATATCTAATAACTGAAAAGTTTATTTCATCTTGTAAACAGTCACAAATAACTCTTATTGTTAACGACAAGATTCGTTCTCCGGATGGGTGAGGGAAGACATACAACAAGAAACAAATTTATATTAAAAAAGTAATTTTATTTTCTTATCTTTACAAATTGTCGAAAGCCAGCATTTACCTACGCCGATCGCTTTCAAAAACCTACTGCCCCTCTCTAGCACCTTCGACGGTTAGCCTCGACTTCACTGCTCTTTCCCCACCTTGCTACTCTTCCCTACGCATTAATGAGGATCATACCGACGGCCTGCGCACGCCACTTGCTGACGCTCGGCTTTCTTTACACTTACATGCTTATATTTCCATCATACACCTAATACGTACACAGATATGAATTTGGGAAACATAGACTCACAAGTAATTACATGTCTCGCTAATAGTACAATACGTTTCGTGATGGTCAGCGACCGACTGTGACTGTTATGTTCTTTGCACATTTCGCCCACCTACCCATATCCTCCAGGGTAGAGCACCTTTCGCCTGAATTTCAAAGGCAGACCACGTTAAATACCTCCCTAAGCAAGCTCGATTCACATTTTAACAATCACTAAGGAGAGGGATCTCATGATTACAATTTGGATGTGAAAGCAAGCGGAACGCAGTTCCGCTCCTAAGCAGCTCCCCACCACCGTGCTCTTGTTACTGACCTCATATGGTCACACTCGCACAGTCACAGTCAATCCTTTCCGTACACTTGCTCTTACACCAGGTAGATACCAACCGATGGGTGGGAAGTTCCAACACATGCAATCAGTTGCCCTTACAAACTTTCCCACTCACCCAATCGGCGCCCGTCTAGCTTACTTAAAGTTAATAAGAAATATAATAAATTAAATCAAATATGACTAAATTGTTATTAAATAAATAACGGTGGCGCAGTTCAGTACAGCCAATGAAAAAAGCTCGTTCGGTGCACAAAAATACGATTGAAAAAGGTTATGTCAAGAGCATCTACCGTTCTTAACTATCAATAAGCGAAATATAAAATAATTCTAGTTGAGTCAGAAGAAACATAGCTCTTTAGCATTATTCTCTTGTATGATCAATCTGCGTTTAGGTAATAAAATAAAGCCTCTAGTATCAATAAGTACTTATCGTCATTAACCGATACGTAATAAGCTTTACAATTATTTAACTATAAATATCCAAACAAATACCAAATCAGGTTTATTAATATAAGTTATCAAAACTATTTTTATTCAAATAGATAAACTGACTCTACTTTATGTCTACATGTCCATTATTTAACAACATTATTGTAAGCAAAATCCATGCTGTAATTATTTATATTTAGATAAATCTTTTGCTAATAAGTAATGTGTTTTGTATTTAATGTCCTCTAACAATTTTACTTGTGCTATAGCTTACAGGTACAGTGAGCTTGGATCTTGATTCCACTACCACTTTCTCGTCCAGTTTCCACAACCTACTAATTGTTAATCTAGGTTTTATCCTCAAACCTTTCATGTGGCAATAAATACTGACTTCCTGAGACGAACACAAGTTTTACAAACTGTATTTTCAAACTGTCATACTTGTGTAAGCATGTCAATTGTGTAAATCATTATAATTCTGTAACTTTTAGTATCAGCTTTATTCAAACTGCTAGACATCGTGCTGTTAGTACCTTAGTCTTGTTTTCCAAATCTAATAAGCATGATACTACTTTTTGACTAGATTGTAAACCCAAAATGTAAGCATACGTCGCTGGTTTTGACGTATTTGCTTGATCTCAACCATGTGCGATCGTTCAATAATGCGTGGTTTAGTCTAGCTTCACGTCAGCGGCTTACGGGGACTATGAAGTTTACCGTAGACCCGTTGGCTGTGATCTCTGAGTGTCTGGAAAAAACGTTAAAATTTCGTTCGCGCCAGCTAACGTTACGTTAACGATATCATCCGGACCGGTGGCGGTTTGTCACACACTGAAACCTCGTGCGCAACGATTCAGGGTAAAAAAGAAATAATATAAAAATTTTGACGACTTACTTTTTATTGATTTGACTTAGGTGCAACTTGTGCACTGGAAACAGGGCTCTTGTTCACTAGGATAAATACTAGAGGTAGAAACCCGATGGGGAACTGCCCTTCGTGCCTGTACGGGCCGCTTTTACACACAATTTCTACATGCTAAAGAGAGTTCAGCGTGACAAGATTGGAGGTTCCTAATGACTTATGGTCAAATAGGATTGGGCTGAGTGCTTATGAGCCAATTGTACGGCACACACATAGGCTGCCTCTCTCGCGTCCAGCTCTTATCGTGTCAGAAAGAGAGGAAGAAGTTTTGGTATTACTTATCTTTTTCGTCTTTCTTTACACAGGTACAAAACTGTTATACTCGCTAATTATCCTATTTTGCTCAATCAATTAGTTTGATATCACTGCCCTTATAATTATCTCAGTGAATAAAGATAATGCCAATAAAAATGGTGAAAATCGGCCTATCCAGTGAAAGATTGCCAGAGGGTATTTAACGGCTCTGGCTTTATTCCTCAATAGTATTGCTAAACCTTGTTGTCAATGTATTGAGCGCATCATTACCAGGGTATGAAGTATCATGGAGTATCGTGCACCGTTTTTGCGTAAGGCTACTGGATTGCACAATATGTTGCTGCTTTGTTCGGTTGTTATTTCTGTGGCTGTACTTAAACGCTATGGTGCCCGTGTGTTATGAATGTTTAATCATGTTTGCGCGTGTCGACTGCCTTAAATATTTAACACATTAGTTATTTTTAAAATTGACACGTGCACTGCTACTCGACGTTACATAAGTAATCCAAGACAGACTAACGATATCCCAAAGTTTTTCACGTGTAACTTCACTTAATAACAATCATCAAAATTTTCCGCGTGGAGATCTTTGATGGCGTGTTTTTTGCGAGAAACGCTGTCTAGTAATAATGTCAGCAGTGCCCAACTGACATCGTTGATAAGCTTTACTCGAGGCTCATCGTCGAAGTTTTCTGTAATCACATTGTTTCATTTATATTTTAATTAAATATAAGAGAATGTTTGAAATGTCAGATGCTACAAAAAAAAGTTTAGAAAAACATTTAAATTGTATGAGTTAAACTATATTCAAAGTGCTTTTTTAAGTCATATTTAATAGTTAAAGTGTAAGGCACAAGTATCACATATATTTGTAAATACTAGAAGCTTATAAGCCTTCGTAATATGTTAGTACATAAAATATGAAAGCTGGAGATCAAAAGTCAGAGGTCAAGAGCTAGAGGTTGCATAATTTATAAAGAATTATAAACGTTTTAAGAAAAATAATATTGCTAGAAAAAATATGAAGATTTTTTTACAAAGAAAAACCATTTTTTGTGTCTTCCTTTAGAATTAGACTATCGAGGCACTCTTTTGGGATTAACACTAATGTATTAAACCACTTTTAATAAGTTTTAGGCAATATCCAGCTGATATCTCCAATAAAATCGAATTGTGGTTCACAGTCAAAGATTCTCGTGCGAAATTCTTTGATAGCATGTATCTTTTCAAGAAACACAGTCAAATTAAATTTTTAGCCGTGCTTAGCTAATGTATTTCATAACCTTTTGTAATATCTTTGATAAGGTTTACTTCAGGCTCATCGTCAAAGTGTTCCATTTAGGAATCTTTGATGACGTGTTACTTTACCATTATCACTGTCAGATAAAAACTGTTGGGCCTGAATTTCAGCAAAACCTAGCTACTATCTTTCATAAGCTTCACTCTTGCTTTAATTCAAAGATTTACTGGCAGAAATCTTTGATAGCGTGCTTCTTTGCAATATTAAAATATTAAGATACTATTTTGCGATGTACACTGTGGAATTAGACCAGTTCTTATAAACATTTAGCAGTATCAAACGATGTTTATATCGTGATAATTATATCGTGAATTAAAACTCTTATTAAAAATGCTACGAGTGTTGATACTTTTAATCAGGGTACACTAATAGTTGTTCGTTTTAATCAAAGGAGTTTCCAATCATAATACTTTTATTAGAAGCGCTACGAGTTTTAATACTCTCCCTTAAAGTACCTTAAGTATTACTAGTTTCAATCGGAACGATTGCAAATTTTGATATTCTTAGTTGAAGCGTTACGAGTGTTAATACTTTTACTCGGAGAGTAGTAACTGTTGCTGGCTTTGATTAAAGAGTAGCAGATGTGAACACTATTACTTAAAGTGTCGTCAGAGTTAATACTTTTTCCCATAGTGCTCTTAGTAATGATAGTTGTTGTTAAAAGCCTCAAATGTTCATATTTTTAATTAAAACGTAGAACGCATTAGTATTGTTTGGTGTACAATGAGTGTTAATTCTCTTTCTCGGAAAGCAAAAACTGTGACTACTTTTCTTCCAAGCCATCGTAAATTGAGTTTAACTCCTGCTTCAACTCAAAGATTCACTTGCAGAAATCTTTGATAGCGTGCTTCTTTGCGATATTAAAATATTAAGGTACTCTTTTGCAATTTACACTGTCAAATAAGACCAGTTCTTATAGATTTTTAGCAGTACCAAACTATATTTAAAGTGTTTCTAGAACTTTATTTGTAATATTTGCATTGTAAGGCATAAGTATCGCATATATTTATGAATACTCAAAGCTTATCAAGTTCTGTTATATGAAAGTAAATAAAATGCGGGTAAAATAAATATTGATAAAAAATATAGGTTTCGAGAAGAATAATGGTGCTTAAAGTAATATCTAGCTTGTTTTACTTAGAAAACCTGTTTCTTAGATGTGTGTGTCATGCTTAAGAATAAAACTATCAAGCCACGTTTTTGCAATAAACACTGCCAGATAAGGACGGTTCTTATAGTATTTTAGCAGTTCCCAACTGATATCTTTGATAAAATTAACTTGTGGTTTGATGTCAAAGTTTTTCGTGCAGTAATTTTTAATAAAGGTAACGCTACTCTAGTTTGTGTAAAGTCTAAGCAAAGCTACAGCTGATATTTCTGATAAGTTCGTCTCTAAACCAATGTCAAAATTTTTTGTGCTGCACCGTTTCATAATACTTCTTATACCTTCTCTTTTGCAGGAAAAGTTGTTGGATAAAATCTGTTTCATAATAGGCCAATTAATCTACGAAGGCTTAATGTTTAATTTGACGTTAGTGTTAGCAGAAAACAAAAAATACGTTGGTATAACAGAAAATGATTCAAGAAACGTAGCGTTTTTTTTTCGGTAATTTAGAGGCTGAGTTAACCTACAAAATTCGTGAAAGTCTGAAAATCACTTTTTTCGCGTTTGAAAAAAAAGGTGACCTCCAATGCCGAAAAGTTATATGACAAGATATAGATCTTCAAAAAACCTATCGATTGACGCGCGTTGGATATAATTTGAATGCGTAGTTGCTGAGGAAACTTGAAAAAACCATCGAAAATTGTTTTTTTTTAAATTTGTTAATAACTTTTTTTCTTTCGAGATTTTAAAGTTGGTATCTGGTCAAATTATGAGTTTTTGGTTCACAAACCTTCAGTTTTTTTTTAGCGAAAAATATTAAAAATTTTTCGAAATATCGCATTTTTTCGAAAAAAATATAAACAGAAAAATATAAAAAAAAGAAATAAAGGAAATACAAAAGAATGAAAAAAAAGTAATGAAATTAAATATGGAAAAAAAAGAATGATATATGAAAAAAAAGGGAATGAAAATAAAAAGATTAAATATGAAAATAAGAAAGAAATTAAAAATAAAGGAAATACAAAAAAACGAAAAAAATGTAATAAAATGAAATATGAAAAATAATAAAACAAGAAATGAAAAAAAAAAAAAAATAAAACAAGAAATAAAGAAAAAAAAAAAAAACAAAGAATAAAAAAAAAAACAACAACAAACCAGGGGGTATAAATGGGTCATGGGACCCACGGTAAGAACGAAGTTCTTTGAACATGACGAGTATAAAAACACAATTTCTCAGGTAACAAGGGGGTCGCCAGACCTATTGAATGAACGAAGCTCTATAAACGTTAATACTGCATTCATGTAGTTCACTAAACAAAAACTTGAAAAACGAAAAAAAAAAAAAAAATAAAAAAAATAGTTCAGTACTCAAGATGGTTGAACTTCGTTAGTACTGTATTCATGCACGACGTTCTTACGAAGTTCAACCATCGTGAGTACTGAACTATTTTTTTTATTTTTTTTTTTTTTTCGCTTTTCAAGTTTTTGTTTAGTGAACTACATGAATGCAGTATTAACGTTTATAGAGCTTCGTTCTTTCAATGTGTCTGGCGACCCCCTTGTTACCTGAGAAACTGTGTTTTTATACTCGTCATGTTTAAAGAACTTCGTTCTTACCTTGGGTCCCATGACCCATTTATACCCCCTGGTTTGTTGTTGTTTTTTTTTTTTTTTTTTTTTTTTTTCTTTTTTTTTTCTTGTTTTATTTATTTTTTTTTTATTTCTTGTTTTATTATTTTTCATATTTCATTTTATTACATTTTTTTCGTTTTTTTGTATTTCCTGTATTTTTAATTTATTTCTTATTTTTGTATTTAATCTTTTTTTTTTCATTCCCTTTTTTTTTCATATATCATTCTTTTTTTTCCATATTTAATTTCATTACTTTTTCTTCATTCTTTTGTATTTCCTTTATTTTTTTTTTTTATATTTTTCTATTTATATTCATTCTTTTGTATTTCCTTTATTTCATTTCTTTTTGTATATTTTATTTCATTATTTTTTAATGTATTATTTTATTTGTTCAAATTTCATTTAATTTTATTATTATTTTTTTTCATGTTTCATTTTTTCCTATTTCGTTTCTTTTTTTTTCATTTTTAATTTCATTACCTTTTTTCATTTATAACAGTAATTATTAGCATTACTGTAATGCCAAAAAAACCTCAGGTTTAATGAAAATACAAATATTTAATGCGTAATAACGCGCCTTATTATATTTAATCTACATTACCATATTTATGCTAATTAAATTTTTTTTTTTTTTTTTTTTTTTAGAATTGTGAAAGAAAAAAATTCAAAGTCAAAGAAAAATTACGGTGGGGAAATAAAATTAAAATTTGTTGAAAAATTAATTGCTTGGAAGTGTGAGGGGGAATGGTGAGTAAAGGTGTGTAGAAGAGTAACACGGCACGGTTGACAGATATACATATATAGGGAGGAGAGGGGAAGTGTGTAGAGAACACTTGGTGAGGGGCGACGGGGTGAGGGGAAAAACTTGAGAGGAAAAGATTTCTGATTCAAAAAAAAAAAAATCTGTCGGTTTTAAAATTCCAGCCCCCCGAGTAACGCGACATAAAGAACTTCGTTCTAAAAAACCTTTCGTAAAAACATCATTCGTTTTGCAGATTAATTGGCCTATAAGCAAAGCTCGAGGCCCATTGTCAAAGTTTCTCACGCAGGAATCTTTGACAACGTGTTAGAGTTTAAGGTAGTAGTCGATCAAAAACACTTTTTTTACGATTTTTCTAAAATTTTGTGTGTGCCTTAAGATTGCTATTATTTATCATGAGCCAAAATTTGAAGAGGCTTAGCGGTATAGTTTTGGAGATATTAAAGTTTTAATGTTGAACTTTTAACACAGGAGGTATAGGAAAGCGCCGGATTGGGGGTCGATTTGTGAACGAAATTGCTTATATCTCTAAAACGCTTCGTACAATGTTTAGTAAAAAATAGTATGATATAATTTATATGATAAAGCAATTGTGGTTCCAATTTAAAAGAGCTCAGCGGTATATGTTTTTTGTTACAGTGTGGCAAATATAAACACAACTGATAGGATTCGTCTGCAACGCTCCTACAACGTTGTTATTTTTCGAGATAGTTGTTGAAGCGATATATATAGTATACGCATACGCTACAGCGCATTATGGCACGCACTGTAGAGTGCTCGACTACTACCTTAAGAGCTTTTAGTGTTCATAAACGTATGTAATACTCGTGTCTTACAATTTAACTATTCCAAATGACGTTGGAGAAGCACTTTTTTCATAATTTAACTCATATAATTAAAAAGTTATTTTAAAGTATTTCTTGCAGCGTCAAACATTTTTAATGTTTTTATATAGTTGATTTAGTGATAAATAGAATAACTTTATTATGAAAAACTTTGACAATGAGCCTCGAGTGAAGCTTATTGATATCAGCAGGGCAGTGCTGACAATTTTATCAGACAGCGTTTCTTGCAAAATGACACAAATTATTTGACTTAAAACCACAAGACAAATTTAGAGGGGTGAGAGCTAGGTGATGCTAAAAATCAGCTAGAACTAGTTTTATCAGACAGTGATTCTTGCGAAAAAAAATACGCTTGCACAGGAAAATTTAACTTCAGACGAATAGTCAAGCGCATTGATAATATTTGTTAGGCACAGCTGAAAATCTGCACCCACAAGTGTTATCTGACAGTGATTATGGCAAAGTAACACGTAAAAGATCTCCCCGTGAAAAACTTTGCCAATGGGCTTTAAGCTTTGCTTATGAAACAGATTTCATAAAAAAACTTTTTCAGCAAACGGGAAAAATTGTGAAAAAAGTTTTGAAACGTTGCTGCACAGGAAATTTCAACTTTGGTATTTGAAACGAACTTATCAGAGATATCAGCTGTAGCTCTGTTGAAACTTGGCACGAACTATAGCTGCCTTGTCCTTATCGAAGATCTCCGCACAGAAAACATTGACTTTAAACTACGAGTCGACTTTATTAGAGATGTCAGGTAGGTACTGCTAAAATTCTATACGAACTAGTTGTATTTGGCAGTGATAATCTGAAAGTATAACGTTATTTAAGATTCACTTACTTAAAACTGTGACGATGGGCCACGAGTTAGGCTTATCATTAATATCAACTAGGCACGGCTGAAAACCCCGCAAGAACTGTTTTTATCAGACAGTAATAAACGCAAAGTAACCCGTTACCATAGATTCTTAAGCGAAAAACTTAGACAATAGGACTTGAGCCAAGCTTATAAAAGATATAAGCTTGGCACTGCTGCAAAAGTTATTAGACAGTTTTCTCGCGAAGAATAAGTTTGTCAAACGATTCTTGTTGTGTCAACTTTGACGTTGATCAAAAAGTTAAGCTTTTAGTAGATATCAACTAAGCACTGCTGTAAGTCTGGACGTAATTACGATTTTTGATCATGTTTCTCCCAAAGAAACACACTATTGAGGACCCATCACGAAAAACTTTGAACGTAGGCCTCAAGTGTACCCTGTTAAAGATATAAACGAGGCATAGCTAAAAATTAGTACATACAGGATTCATTTCACAGTATTTACTATGAAGAAAAAAAATTATTCAAGATTTCTGCACAGGGAACTTTAACAATTGGCTTCAAAATAAGCTTAGCAGACATAACAGCTGCAATTCAACTAAAACTTTGCATGAACTAGAACTGCCTCACTATTATTGAGGATCTTCACCTACAAAACTTTGACAATTGCCTTTGAATAAAGTCCATCAAACATATTATCTGGGACCTGCTGAAAATCTTATAAGACAGTGTTTGTTGAGAAATAGCAAAGCAATACGCTACCAAAAACTTCTGCGTAAAAATCTTTGACTTTAAACCACGAATCAAATTAACAGGGGTACGAGCTAGGTTCTGCTAAAAATCAGTAAGAACTGGTTTTATCATACAGTGATTTTTGCGAAAAAGACCACTATCTAAGATCCTCGAACGAGAAACTTTGACTTTAGACGACGACTCAAGCTTATCGAAGATATAAACAAGGCGCAGCTAAAGATCTGCACCTACTGGTCTTATCTAACAATAATTGGCAAAGTGACACGTTGTAAAAGATCCCTGCGTAGAAAACTTTGACAATGGGCCTCGAGCTCTGCTTATGGAACAGATTTTATCCGACAACTTTTCCTGCAAAAAAGAAAGTATAAGAAGTATTGTGAAACGGTGCAGCACAGAAAATTTCGACATTGGTTTAGAGACGAACTTATCAGAAATATCAGCTGTAGCTTTGCTAAGACCTTGCACAAACTAGAGTAGCGTTACCTTTATTAAGAATTACTCCACGAAAAACTTGGACATTAAACCACAAATTAATTTTATCAAAGATATCAGTTGGGAACTGCTAAAATACTATAAGAACCGTCCTTATCTGGCAGTGTTTATTGCAAAAACGTGGCTTGATAGTTTTATTCTTAAGCATGACACACACATCTAAAAAACAGGTTTTCTAAGTAAAACAAGCTAGATATTACTTTAAGCACCATTATTCTTCTCGAAACCTATATTTTTTATCAATATTCATTTCACCCGCATTTTATTTACTTTCATATAACAGAACTTGATAAGCTTTGAGTATTTATAAATATATGCGATACTTATACCTTACAATGCAACTATTACAAATAAAGTTCTAGAAACACTTTAAATATAGTTTGGTACTGCTAAAAATCTATAAGAACTGGTCTTATTTAACAGTGTAAATCGCAAAAGAGTACCTTAATATTTTAATATCGCAAAGAAGCACGCTATCAAAGATTTCTGCAAGTGAATCTTTGAGTTGAAGCAGGAGTTAAACTCAATTTACGATGGCTTGGAAGAAAAGTAGTCACAGTTTTTGCTTTCCGAGAAAGAGAATTAACACTCATTGTACACCAAACAATACTAATGCGTTCTACGTTTTAATTAAAAATATGAACATTTGAGGCTTTTAACAACAACTATCATTACTAAGAGCACTATGGGAAAAAGTATTAACTCTGACGACACTTTAAGTAATAGTGTTCACATCTGCTACACTTTAATCAAAGCCAGCAACAGTTACTACTCTCCGAGTAAAAGTATTAACACTCGTAACGCTTCAACTAAGAATATCAAAATTTGCAATCGTTCCGATTAAAACTAGTAATACTTAAGGTACTTTAAGGAAGAGTATTAAAACTCGTAGCGCTTCTAATAAAAGTATTATGATTGGAAACTCCTTTGATTAAAACGAACAACTATTAGTGTACCCTGATTAAAAGTATCAACACTCGTAGCATTTTTAATAAGAGTTTTAATTCACGATTTATCTGACGAAAAACAGATTTATGGGCTGAATATTAGCATGACAAAAAATGTTATAATGTTAAAGTTTTAAGTTTGCGTGTCTTGATCGCATTTAACGCCTTACTAAAACTTTATTAAAAAGTCAGTAGACACTCTGACTCACTATTCATTACATCGATTTATTTAAAATTTCGTACATTCTACACATAATTGCTGAGAGCTCAACGTTATTAATTTTTTTCTTTTTCTTAATTATTTTATTTATCGAACTAATTAAAATAGAAAAAAAATCGATTATTTAATAAAATTTTCGGTATACTGTTTTTTAATTAAAAATCTACATTTTGGTCAAAATTGAGCCTTAACTTGCTCATCACCGAAAAATCGTAAAAGTATAACTTACAAAAATAATTCGAATTCGTTCTTATATAATTTTAATATAAAATGCATAAGGGAGTAGGGCATGGAAGTGGTCCATTATCAACTACAGAAGAAAATAGCTTGTTGTGTCAAATACTTTTTTATTAATGTCAGGAAGGAAGTCAGAAAAATTTAAATATGAATATTTGATAAAATAAATTATTCTTCGTATGAATTAACTTATTAAGTATGTTTTTGTACAACAATAATTTCTTTAGGAAAAAGGCCTCATTTTTATAGCATATTTTAGATATTTTTTTCCGTCTTAATAACATTGCAGTTAATTTAGCTCTTGAAGTAAATCTAAAAATTTCTAAAGTTAAACACCAAAGTACAAACTACATAAAAGCTTTAACACATTAATTGTCTTAAATTCACTAAGGACTTCATATCTTTTCAAAATCTGCCTGACTTTCTGTTAGTACGATGCCTTTCTTTAACATAGGCTCAAGATCCTTTCTTTTCTTTTCCGCCAGTGGATCTTTTTTTTTGTAAGCATTATTAAGCTTGATTGACTTTATGTCAGAAAGTGTGACATTTTTTTTCATTTAAGTCACTTTTTTCAAATCTTGAAAGAAATCAAATTTAACATATACTGCAACGCTATTTGGTACTATCTGTATCTCTCTGATGCTCGCGATTTTTGATAACTTCCAGGTGAAATTTTTTTCTAACATGTCAAAATTATTAATTTCGTTGCGTTTCACTTCTTTAACATTATAAGGCTTGCCATCTTTCTTATAAGATATAATATGCTGGGCCTACTCTGACTGGATAAAAATAGATTATTGGTCCAGCGACTTCTCAATCAGTGCGTGCATGCTATCTCCCTCGGCTTGAGCGTGACCAACCTCCATAAACCTTAAAAAAAAAATGTTTATGTCAGATAAAAAAATTATATCCTTGGAATACAATCTCTTCATGTAAAAAAAAATCTAGTACTACTATATACTAATAGCTTTTCAAATAAATTTACTTAAATAATAATATCGCTTCTGATAAAATAAGAAGGATAACTAAGATCATTTGAAAGTTAATGAGTTGATGTTCTAATTAAATAGTACCAAGAAAATTCAACATTTTTATTTTTGTTTTAACAACTATATTGTCATGCAATTTTTTGTGCTACCTTATTTATTTACAGCATTACATGCAGAACAATAGATTTCATTAAAAAATAGTAATAAATAGTATTTTTCCATCTTGGGTTTTTCTTCAACTTTAGACGTTGGCTTTGCCCTCGATAGAAAAACAAGTGGCAGACAAGTGCGTAAAACGTATTAGTGATGATCACTGAGACACGAGTCAAAGTTGAGGACACAGAGATGTACCTCTATTGCCCGAGGAATAAGAGCATACGTACGAGTTGCTTACGTTTTTTTTCAATGCATCGTGAAATGGTCAAAAAATTATCACAAATACCCTTTAATAAATAAGTGTAAAAAGATCTAAAAATTCTATTTTACTCAAGCTTTTTCTATTTTATGGACTCAGTATTGATAAGTTAAATCTCATAAGAATGAGGAGTGCGTAAGATCGAATTTCACAAACTGAGATGCAAAAAGTTTACTTGTATTCTACTTTAAAACTGCATTTCCTTACCTATGCGTTATTTTTAAGTTAAGATCGTTAGAAAATTTAAAATACATAGCAATTATATTTCTGTTCCTGTTTTGACCAGAGCAATTGTCTGTGTTAAAAACTATATCTTTTTTCCATTCGCAGCTTTCGATTTTATAAAATACAAAACAAATGATGAGATTTCATTGGAACCCCTATTTTCAATGGTTTCATTCCAAAGAAACGAATTGCCTACAGCAGCGCCAAGTTCAAAAATGGTAAAGTTCCATACTGCTAACTTAGACATGTAGTATATTATCGAAATTTGCGATCGCGGAGTCGTCAATACTTTCTGCATATCGAAATGAGCACAACAAAACATAATATCTTCAATGGCTCGCTGCTTCTCTGCACACATTAGTTGTCTCACCTCAGTTTTAGTATTCATGTGCATGGAGTAGGTGTTCTCTTGTTTTTCTTTATCTTCTTTTGTCAGATTCATAAAAACTTCGCATTGTTCGTATCTGATAAGCAGTTTGAAATAAATATTATTTCTGTTTTTGTATATTGGATAAATAACGTATTAACTTTATATTATTATAGTAAAATAATTTGAAATTAATTTTATTTAAGCGTACGAAAAATAAAATTTCTATCTACTTGATACATTTATTTAACATTAACAAGAAATATTTTTAAAACATATTGAAATTTTCATACTTAGAGGTATAGTAAAGTTAGACGTGCCTTACGTAACAGAATTTATTATTTTAACTTTTTTTATTATACTTATGGATATTTATGCCTTTTTCTATACGATTCAGATTTTATACTACCAAAAACAATTTTTACTTTAATTTAGGGCATTAACAAATGTACAAAAATTAGCTTTATTGCTGTCAACAATATATTTATTTTGTTATATTTTTATTTATTTTTTCAATGAACTTTTTATTCAAATGTTACGTATTATAGACGTCAAAATTAAAAATTTTTCCTAAGCTTGAATAATTTTTTCTTAAAATAAACACTCGCTCCGTTCAATGGCTGATTAATAAAAGAAATAAATAATTTGATTATGTTCTAAGAACGCTTTTTTTTTGCTAATGAATGTTATTTTTACTGTTGTTACAACCCAATCCAGTTAATTTTTAAACGGACTCACAAAACAAGCCATGTTGTAATCTATTTTGATTTAGTACATAACGAATAAAAGAACTTTAGTCACGTTACAATTGATCTTTAAAGAAAAAAAAAATCTCGTTTACAAAAGAAGTGTGTATCTGACTCCGCAATATATTTATGCCGTAGGTCGTATGAAACCTTAAAAAAAAAAATCAAGTATTGCGGGATACAAAATATTCTCATTATTTTAAAAAACAAACGTTACTCTTAATCTGTGTCTAGAAAAAACTTACGTTTTCACAAAAAAATACTTCGACTTTGCTGTTGAAATGTATTAATTATATTTTTCATTAAGTATTGTTACAATTCATAATAATATAGTAATTTCTTACTTACAATCATAAGTGTTTTACTTACCCATTCTTTTTAGGTTGAAAGAATGCACTGTTTAATTCGTCATCAAAAATTGAATAGTACACAGATTTATGTACTATCATTCGTTTATCAATTGGACCTTTTTCGCGTTTTTCGTTTTCATACAGCCTATAGATTTCAGCAACACTTAGGCCTTCTTTTAGATACTGTTTATTAGTTTCTTCGCGACAATAATGACTGTCAATAGTCGAAAAACGATTTATGTGTTGGCAAACCTCGTTTTTTAGTTTTTCTCGGTACTTAAATGGACGGTTTAAGTGCGTTCCTCTCAAATCTTTACTTATGACTCCCGTTTCATCGGCATCTTTTCTCTTCTCCAGCGCTGTTTTAACTGTCTGGTATGATGTATCTATGTCATCATGTATTAAAATTTATAAATTGGATATTTTTACATTGTTATATAGTTTTAAAATTGTTCAGTGATATATAATTAGAAATTATTTTAATGAAATACATTATAGGAATGTGCTTTAACAGTTAATACTTATAAATTTTAAGCAAAAAATTAGTTTTACTTTATTATACGCAAAATAGTTTAAAATAGAAATCAACTGTCTTTTTTTTTCTGATACTTTTTAAAAATCTGATCCAGTATGGTCAGAAATAACCTATAAAAATTCAAACTAGTTTAGATAAACAAAAAAAATTTTTTTTAACGAATTTCATTTGACGAACTAAAAAAGTTGTATAAACTTACTGGAGTCTTAATAATATAGATTTTTACATTTTACACAGCACTGTTATAAGCTTACCTAACGTTTCCAGGAACATTTTTTGACAGACGGGTATTAATTCCTCTGCAGAGGGTAATATTAAACTGTCTATACGTTTTGGACACGGCTTTGTCCATGACTTGTGCTACTTCTAGTAACTCTTCATCCATTTTCGATTTCTTACATGTTATTTAATTGTTTAAAAAATTCTCCTGTTTCTTCTTATATTTAAGACCCCAAAATAGTGCAAAGGCTTTTTTTCGGTCATCTGTCAAAATTTTTTTACTGCACAAAAATCGACATTTATCATCGCAGCCTGATTTCATGGCTCTAGCTTCAATTGGCTGAGACTTGCGACCAATGGTTTCTGAACCTTCTACACGAGCATTTTTTGCTTGATTATTTATCAAGCCATTTCGATGGGACGTTTTGTCTTTTTTTGGTTAGCAATTTTTGTTTCTTGACCACCTTTCTTTTTCGCTTAAATAATCTTCTCATTTGGACCGTTGATATAGATGGTGGTACAACATCTGCAAGAAAATGCTTGTAAAAAAATTTTCATAATACTCATTATATCAACTTTTTATTTACCATATAGACAATAAGCAGCATAATTTATGCGGAAAAGATGCACACATGGATGGTAACATTAACAATTGTTCATCCTGATTATAGGGTGACGAGAAAGTGCTTACAGTAAAATATAATGAAAAATACAGAAAATAAATGATATATTTAATTTACCAAGTCCATTTAAGTTCTCCGCAAGCCTCCTCTCGTAATAATTATCAGCGATTCAAACAGCACTATTTTTCTCAGGTGCATCAGAAGTATTTCTGATTAATTCTAAATTCCTCGAGTTTTCGCTTGACACACTTTGGAAACTTACATCTAATCACAAAACCATTTAATTGAAAAAAAAGTTATCTAATTCTTAATCTTTAAAAATTTTAATTGTAATTTAATTTATGTATTTTTATACTTAAGAAACATCCTTTGACACTAAAATTTTATTCAATGATTTCACGCTCAGTTGTTAAAATAGAAATTTACTAAGCTACACATATTGTAAGATTTAAATAGCAATCAATATTAAAATGGTATTTTTTTGACGTTGACTTCAACAGGTGCGCGAAAATTAAAACTCGTGCTTTAAAATGCGTTTTTATGCATGTGTTACACATAATAATAATTTTCCAAGAGTATTTTTTAATCTCGGAACCAAGACTGTATACTTATGTTTGAGGTATATGTTGTTATGTATTGCAAAATACACATTTTGATATTCACCAGTTTCTTACTTCGTATAATGTAAATTAAACTAACGTATTGTAGCAATAAACTATTGAATTTTAAGAAGAAAGATATGCTTTGATAGTATTTACCATTTGACTTCCGTAACCTCATTAACTGAATTATTGATAATTGAAGTGGCATCAGTTTTTTGATGTATATCAAGCGTTCTTGCGATTACTTTCACTCATTCTGCAGCACTTGCACTTGTTACGGAATGGAAACTTATGTCTAAAAATAGATATATTTCGTTCAATAAAAACTTATTTCAATCTTATAATGAATTTTTTGTTATTGTAATTATATATTTCTTAACTTTTTTTCTAATTATATCCCTTACGAACTAAAATTTTGTTCAATATAACGATTCTACTTTAATACATGCCAATTTCTTTACAATTTGTAAACCGACAAATTTTAATAATTCACGCTTAATTTAAAATGTCTAAAATTTACTTGTTTTCTGTACCACTATAAATCCTGCTATCGGAGCGCTGAGCATTGTACAAGTTTGTGACTTAGATTAACCCAGCTTAGAAATATTCTTAGTTTTTCTGTCGAAAATATAAAATAAGAATGGAACTTACATTAGAATTATTTATTTGTTTAAAAATACTTTCATTCATATCATGTTTATTATTTAATATAATTAGCAGTCCAGATGAAGGAAATGGCCAAGCGCCCGATTTTATTTGTTTGTATCAAAAGAATGAGACGAGCTCAAAAAATTCTGATACAAACAACAACTTACTATTTTGTTTCATAAAAAAATTTTATTTTGCAATTAAGAATAAAACTCGTTAAAGTAATCATGTTTTCTATGATTAATTTATAAAAATCGGAGCGTCTTCATTTAATTCCGATTATATATCAAGGCTTAGGAAAGTGCGGTGAGCAATACGAAATTAGGGGCAGTAGTGGACTGCCTTTAAAAAGTCTCACACCTGAAGTATGGAAATAAAATGAAAAACGCATTTTCAATAATGACTTCTGTCAATAGAAATTTCAATGGGCTTAGACACGATAATTGTTGTGGATTGAAGTGGATCTAAGTGGTATCGTTTTTTTTTGTATACTTTGTATTACGTACACAGTATTTTAAAATAATATACAATGTCTAAAAATATGACTAAAAAATTTTTAAACAAGTCTTTCAAATCGCTGATTTCATAAAAACACGATATATAAAAAAATATACTTTGCTTGTTAAACGGGAGGCTCTTCTTTGTAGCACCTTCTGAGCTCAGCTTGCCAACTCTCCAGCCGCATTCATGCAAAAAGTTTTTTTAGAAATTAACCTAATAGTGATTTGGATTTAGAGTAACTATTATCAGTTACAGTCAATGGCGAATTATTCCAATAAAGTCTTCAATGATAAAAATATTTTACATACGAATTGCACTAAGACGAGCAGAACTTTTTTTTTTTTTTTTTTTCTTTTAAGAAAAATTTCTGATAAGAATTTTTTTACAAATACGAAAATTACCTTACAGAAATATTTATATTATACTTTCATAAAAAATTTTCCTTTATAACAAAGTCAAATTTGACAATATCCTAATAATTAACGATAAGAAAGTGGGTTTCTAGAGATCACTGACAAGAGGAAAACTTAAAAGTGGTGTGATAATAAACTTATTAGTGTTATAGAAATTCTTAAAAAAAACACTTTAAACAATCTTAAAATCAGCAGGTTCGAATAGTTAATGTTATTTTATATTTCTAAGTAAATACTGAGATCCGAGATAATCTTTTGTCAAGCTTGAATATGCTCGAATTATTGTTGAAAAAAAAAAGAAAAAAAAAGAAAATGATAATGTCTATTCAGTTTGAAAATACGGTTTCAAACTTTTTCCACATTTAACCTTATGGAGGTGATTTTTCGCCCTTATTTTATATTTGTATTTAAAAATTGAAAGTATAATTTCACTGAAAAAGTCAATTTTTTATCTTTATTGTTTCATTTTGTTTCTCCATCAAGATTAATAATATGTTCTTTAATTGCAGAGTTTAACCATTTATTTAACTTTTTCATGACTACATTCAATTTAATTTCATAAATAAGTCATACTTTTGATGAGGATAATGATGCTCAGTCATTCATCGCTTAATTTTCGTTGCCAGTGTCATGTACGTCTCTTCGTCGATATTTTTTAAGACTGTGTTCTGTATTACGTTACATAAGCAAACAAAACTTATGAAAATTATTAATTGTTAAGACTTATATAACAATTTGTATGAACTGAAAGACTTGACCAAAAAATTTTTATTCATTCCTTTTCATTATGAAAATTGTTATTAACGAATTCATGTAAACATTTTTCTTGTAACGAAATAGAAAGATGATAACATACATTACAAAACTTGTTACGTTCCATTAAACTTTTTTATTTGACCCTGACACAGATAAATTCGATGAACGTATGATTAGTACATTAAAAAAAAACTTTTTTTTAACGATTTAAACAATTAAAATATGTACTAAAATTTGTTTCCCGTCATAGTTTCGAGGTATAAGTCTCAATTGTACGTTTAATAGCATTTAAAAGACGTCAAAGCACTCGCATCATTGCTTAAATTGTGATTTAAAAATTTTTTTTCCCAAAACTGGAATTGCATTCTGGTTTTTGTAAATAAAAAAGGAGTGAAACAAAAATTTTTTTAATACTGATTATACTTTTTAAAAATGCGGTGCAAAATACGTAAGAGTAATGTATTCATTTTTTTGCCAGTTATTCTATAAAATTTTGAAGTTTAAATTTGATGTAAAAAATCATATAAAAACGTCTTAGTTTTTCAGTTACATCAATTCTGTTTTTAAGAAGAAAATATTAAAAACTTAAAGAATATAACAACTCTGGGAATAACAGTCATTACCAAAGCTTTTACATGTCTAGGCTTATAACCCCTCCCCATGAATAAAGCAATTGAAAGAGACCAAAAAAAAAAAATTACGTAAACTAAAATTGAAGAACAATTGATTCTTTGATAAATTACTTTTTTTGTACCTTTTTCTTCTATTACTATGGTAATGTTTGTTGCTAAAATGATTTATTTTAGTGTATAATTTTAAGAACTCGATAACAATTATTATAACCATTCGGAATGATTTCTGAAACTTATATTATGCTGTACCATTCATAAGCTGTATAACTTTAAAAAAAAAGAATATAAGTACAAAAATAGTAACTTCCTAGGACAAAATTATTTATTAATTCATTAAATTCAAACTTCTAAATTAAAACGACAAAGAAAATGAGAAAAGAAAATTTTAAATTGTTCAAAAAAGATTCTTGATATTATTGTCAGAAACAAATATCTTTATTTAAAGCATGCCCCTACTCCTTATAAGTACAAGCCAGATGGCGACGCGCCCTGCACACTACTCGACTGATGAGCTATAGACGGTTGCAGCACAACCACTGTCCTATGCGTACCAGTGCACGTGACTGTACTATAACATAATAATAAGTTATCTTTTTACTCAAGTCTGGTTTATTTACTTTAATGCCCAGATAACTTTGCTGTTAATTATAAAACTCGCTATGTTAACGACTCGAATGAGAAAAAGACTGTCAGTATTCGAATATTATCTCAAATATACCAAGCGAAAAGTATTACCGAGTAAAAGAGTAGTACACGCATAGTGTTGTGAGCCTTTTTTTTGCTACCGCAAAAGTAAGGTAAAATGGGGTATAATGGGATACTTTTTTAGGCAAAAAACATTTATTCTTTTCTTTTTAAGTTCCACCAATGCTAATTTACCTAAATTTTCTTTTAAATTAAAAATATAGGTCCTTACTTAAGGAAACAATATTTATTAACTGTGCTTATCATTATCCGTTTAGTCAAATAATTTTTCAAATAAGTCGTAAAATCTGCAGTAGTGGGACATAGTCTTTGAGGATTACGGCAGTAGTAGGACACTGTATGAGGTAGAAGTGGAACAGTATATGACAATCACAAAATCCCTACTTACTATGTCCGTTAATAATAAAGGAAAAAATATTGTCTTATACAACATAAACTAAATTATATAATTATTAATAATGCAAACTACGAAAAAAAAAGTAGTGAGCACAAGTTTAAAATAAATATTAGTTTCTAAGGTCTTGAAATTTTTATTTTCTTCTTTTTATATTGCTCTGCAAGAAATGAACTTCTTATGCACTTAATGCTTTTTCATTTTCTTCTAGTTTAGATAAACACTTTTTTATTTCCTGTTCTATTAAGTCATTATTCACATTCCGGTTTTCTTATTTAAAAATTCTTTTTTATTTTTTATTTTCAAGTTAATTTCTTTTTTTGTTCCTAACAGTTTTTTTACTCTCTTGAAACTTCTTGTTTAAATTTTGTTCGTACTCTTTAGCGTTCTTATTTCTTCTTTTTCTCGTTTATTAACTAAAACCTACTGCTTTTTCAATGTTTTCTCTTTTTTTTTCTTTTTTTTTTAAGTAATGTATCAAATTATTAATAACCGCCACGAGAGGTTTTCCTTGGTTGCTTCCTTCTTGATCTTAAAATTAAGATTGGTTACAGAAAATATATTTTTTAAAGTAGAATTATTTAGTTCTTTTATGGAGATAAGAAGCAAGTTTTAAAGGCTGAAATACGAAATGAAAATATAATGTGAGTAAACTAATACCTTTATTTTTCTGTTGACAGTTTTTAGAGGTATTGATTTTGTTCAGTATTTTCTTCAATATTAGTATGATGAAAATAAATTATTGAAATTATACATCTTTTTCTGCAAAGTTGATTTTTTTACGTTAGGTAGGATGGATTAATACAGATTGCATTGAGATTAGGTTTCAGATTATAGCTATTTACCAAGTAACAATGCTCCCATTCACTTAATTACTAATCCTACAAATATATTCGAGTTTAATTTGAATATTTATGATTAGACTGATGACACTTGCACGATTACTATAGTAAAAAGCACGAAATCACAGTCATTAAAAATAGAATTAGGTCTTGTCTAGTACTTGTCTCACTACTACTTAGTTTTTAAAGAAAAGGATGCAGTAGTGGGACAGCAATAATAAGCCTCGTCCCGCTTCTATAGTGTTTGCAGAAAGTAAGGGTATACTAGGACAGGCTATATTTTATGATGAATTAATTATTTTTAAGATCTAATTATTTAAACTTGTTCTTGAGTGTCATGTTATTACGTATAAATAGTTTGAACGTACGAAAAAAATTTTATTTTTGGTACATCATCTTGATAGTTAACTTTAGTGTCACATCTAAAATGGGCGAAATGTCTGGTTTAGGACGTAT
Organism: Copidosoma floridanum; assembly: GCF_036245765.1. Lineage (NCBI taxonomy): Eukaryota > Metazoa > Arthropoda > Insecta > Hymenoptera > Encyrtidae > Copidosoma > Copidosoma floridanum. Next base: position 38,990,996 of record NW_028321897.1, on the reverse strand, counting down.
GCATCAAACAAGTGCTTGGACAGCTTGATCAAATATTTTTTTCATTCTCCCTTGAACGTTTACCTCAATCAATTTTGGAAGTCATATCTAGCTAAGAGATAAAGGAATATTAGGAAATTTTTTTAAGGATATTTTTTGACAAATGAATTTACCAGTTGTGATTTTCTCCTCCTGTCCCAGTATACCCTAAGATTTCTGCGTTGTCCCACTATACCCCATTTTACCTTAACATACATGTTGGTACATGGAGAGAAACTTTCAGCTCATCACAGCGTGACACTTACTCTGCCCGAGAGAGAGAGAGAGAGAGAGAGAGAGAGAGAGAGAGAGAAAGAGAGAAAGAAAGAGACACAGTATCACCGCCATGCATACTACTCGAGCATACTGCAAAAAATACATCGCGTGATCCAAACCGATGACAGCAAAGCAGTCCCATGCACGTGTGCGAATAGAAGATTGCTCTGTTCTTGTTTTTGTTGTCTAATGCCACCGACTGCTCTTTCTCTCTTCCTTTGTAATGTCAGAGAGTTTGTCTCTTTATCACGCATTGTTTTTTTACAATCTGTTGCCCTTATTTATATTTTACATGAAACTATAAAAAATATTGTTGTTGACCAATTATTTTTTTATTAAACTATTACGCAAATAATTAACTACAATAATATTTTTAGTAATGCACACGAATTGTACATAAAAATAGGATCTGACATTTTGATTATAAAGCTTTTTAATGTAGGTTTTAAAAATACGTACACGTAATAATAAATTGACGAAGTAACTTCTTACCGTGATAGATTTAGTCAAGGAATCACTTTTTTTCACTTGTTACAACCCATCCTGTGCCACATTACTCAATACAGTAAGCAAACTGCACTACGGGCCAATACTCGATTTTTACGACAGTAAACATTTTCACAAAACCGTACCAAAATTTTGTACTGACTAAAATCCTCTTCTTTCTCTATTTCCGATTCCTTATATCAGCAGGATAACAGGCACTAATCCCTTATCCAATGATACAAAATGATTTGCAGCCGTTTCTTCTTCCAGGATCGAAGTTGATGAGATTTGACTCTGAGCGTTGCTACGTGACGAGTGTCACGCGCAAGACGATGATACAGTATGTGTATCAGGCACGTGGAGGGGGAGCAATTCCCTTAGCCTGGGGCTCTATCCTTTGAGTGTGTTAAACGTGTATATTCACCAATCGAAATAGAGCTAAAGGCACCTTTTGATTGGTTGAGGAGGGTTAATATTATAAAAGTCTCTTGATTGGAGTAACATAACTTGCATGTTGTGCGCGTGAATACTAACTTTTGTTTTGGGTAATGAAGAATGTAATACTATGGTGAAAGCTACATTCAGAAGGCACCAGGGCCACTTGGTTACAGTTTACACAGTTGCGACACTTCAAATGCGTCTTGTATCTTAGATTTCTTAGTGCGCATGTGCCACTTTGTACGACCAAGAACATAGTGGAAAGGCGTGCAGCGCAAAATCACAGAAAGTAGACTTAGCTGTTACAAATATTGTTTTGTTTGTTTATATTTTTATTAACTCATGAATGAGTATATGAAGCTAGTTACATTATGAATGTATTATATACTAAATATTTAGCTATTTTAATTGGATAATCAAACATATTCAACACGCTTACAGGATAGGGCCTCTATTGTTGGCGCAAAAAAGTATGTGCTAACTGCAGTATATACGTAAGTCTAAAATATGGAAATTTTCAGCTCTGAAATAATGATTACGATTTTTTTTTTTATTCGTACGCTTATTCAGTCAAATGTTAGGTTTGTTTGTATATCTGTTTGTTTGGATTGGAGGTGAGCCTGTGGCTAAGATTTTAGTTTCAGTTATTGCCACATGAGGCTTTTTTACACGATAGAATGGTGCTAAATTTTTGCACTATTCTTTTGAACACGTAAAATGATTAAAGTTTTAGCTTTAACTTTAGCCACTTTATTCATATTTATACGGGCTCTTTGGAACTAGTAGTCACATCTTACCCCGAATACACTTTTTATGTGTACAAACACAAGTATATTAAACATGTGTCGATAACTTAAGTAAAGCACGCCTCAAACGACTTAATGTACGATCCAATCAAATTATGGATGATTCAGAGGAAAAATACGAAATAGAAAAAAAACATGAAGGACTGCAATTCGAGCCTGGGTTTTAAAATTTTCCAATATTTATTGGTGCTCTTTGCCATAGAAATTATTATAAAAAAGTTCATAAAAATAAAGAGTATCGCAATCTCATAGATAATTTATTTTAATACATATTGCATGGGCAGCTCGTTTGAGTTTAAATTTTACAGATTCTTAAAAAAAAAGATTTAAAAAAAATGGTATAGTTTTTTTCTGTTCGCAATAACGATGTTTTAAAGAAAATTTTACTTAAATACATGACTAAAGTTAGACACAATTTTTCTATTCCGATAACTATTGTGTTTCGTTAAAAAATTGATCGACCACATTGTAGCATAAAATTATTTATTTTAAATTTAGATATCAATGACCCAATGTACATTATTTAAAAAAAAACAACCTCTAAAAATTAGCAGTTTTTAAAACATATTATTAAAAAAAGAGATGTTACCTTAATGAAATTAATAAAGACTCATCCTAATCATACATTTAAAATGTATTAAAAAAATTTTTTTCGTTGTTGAATTTAAAACGGTAACGATATAACTAGTTGAACTTGGCCTCTTGAATTTGCGCCAGACAAAAAAAAGTTTTCGTCATCATTCGAAATGGATGAATAAAACTTTTTTTTGTAAAAAATGATATCCCTTTTTTATTATATATTCATATGAGTTTGTTGAAAACAATGTTAATCATAATAATTTTAATATCGATGCCTTAGACGAAAAACGTCTGTTATTCAGACATTCCTTTCTTTGGTTCAAACCAAAGGAATGCCAGCTTACTTCTCAAATTAAAGATAAGTACGCATAACACGGGAAAGGTTAAGAGAATCTCTGAGAAGTAAAAAGAATCTGAAAAAGGGCATAATCAAGAGAAATAAAGACAACGTCGAGAAAGAAAAATCAGGTGCGAGAATACGAAAAAATTTGAGAGCAGTAGAGTTAAGAGAAGTAGAGAGAAGTAGAGAAAAGCAAAGAGTAGTAGAGAGTAGAGCACCAGAAGTAAGCAAGTGAAGTCGGCTCATTGCCCGGCAGTATCCCCAAAAGTAGTACCGAACGTAAAGCGTGGGATTAAAATAAGGTCTAACAACATAAGTGCTTATCACCTGATGGCCTGGGGCCCTTAGTGGTCACTCTGTTAAATAATAAGTTATTAATCAATAACAGAACCACCTATCACCTAATGACCTGGAGCACTTACTGGCCATACTATTAAATAAAAAAAAAGGTAAATAATAATATAAGCACCTATTACTTGATGACCTGAGGTGCTTACTTGCCACACTATTAAATAATAAATTATTAATCAATAACACAAGCACCAATCACCAATTATCTTTGTCGTATTGGACGTACAATTAATCAAAATATTAAATTGCTGACATGTCTAATTAATTAACATTTTATTATTAAATAGAGTGGCAAGTAAGCACCCCAGGTCATTAGGTGATAGGCGCTTGTGTAATTAATTAATAGTTTATTATTTCGTAGAGTGGACAGTAAGCGCCCTGGGTCATCGGGCGATAGGCGTTTGTGTTGTTAGACCTTATTTGAATTTCGCGCTTTACCTTTGGTATTACTTTTGGGAATTACCCCTCACGCTCAATACTGCCGTGCGTCAAAAGTATTCATACAGTATATCATTTTTTAAGCTACTTCCACACTGCAAAAAAATTATGACACTTTAGTTATTTGTAGAGTAAATATTGAAGAATACGATTCCGCCAGAAAATTGCATCTACCGTTGTAAACAACTTTTTTCAAGCCCTTTTGCCAAACTACATTTTTTTATAATTAGCTGCGGTTTGCAAAAATTATCCATCCGATCTTGCTTACATTTGGCATAGTTGTTGAAGATCACTAAAGCTACAACTCTGCCTAACTTCAGCCCTTAATATTTATGGAAAAAAGGAGTAATGAATTTCTGAATATTTGCTGTTCGTTCATCTACTGTTCGTTTTCGACGGTAAAAACCTTGTTTTACCATTTTTGCCCTTTTTTTTAGACCTTAAAGGAAAATGTTTTTTTTCCGATTTCATTACAATCGATAAGCATTGTTTCGATCATACTACTAGGGGATTTATACACATTATTTTGCGTACTTTTTTGTACATGTATGATAAAGTGCCGCAAATAACAAAATAAAATTTTAGAAATCGTTTAAGTACTATGGTCGAAATTCTGATAGTCAGTTTCTCGTAGTTTTTTCACCCAAATGATTAAAAAAACTTAATTTTATACGAGTTCATATAGCCACTTCACAAATGAAAGGCATGGCTATCCCGTGGTGGAGTATTCTTATTAAAGGCATTAGCTAGTTAGAGCTCTTGTTTAGTAGCAAACTATAAGATACCAATACAGAGTTGAAATTAAGCAAGATCGCCTGACTCATGCAAAATGTGAACAAACGTGCTGCAGGCATATAATCTGTAGATCAATAAAACATATAACGTTGCTAAATTTTTCATGTATGCTAAAAATTTTGCCTAACTATTATTTAAATATTTCTATGTCAACCACTCTCATTTTGTTAACCCGTATTATTTCTATCATAGTATTTAGTGCAAATTTTATAACTACCCATAAGAGCATGTGTTAACTACTGAATTTTCATTTTATTATTTCTTGGTATTGAGGCTCGTACAGCGTGTTAAAAAAAAATTGATCAGGATTTGGGACAGTCTGAAAGTTGATTTTTTTATTTTTTGTTGAATTTTGCTAAAGATGTTTTATCGCAAGACAACCTCCTCAAATAAGCGCAACTAAGCGTATGCATGTGTTCTATACAATACTTTTTGTAACTAGGCAAAATAACCAGTCATTTTGAAATGTCACAAATCTCATTTACCTGAAAATGGCAACGTAAGAAAAGTTATATGTTCGACGATCTCTTCAAAATTTATTAGCTAAGCATGGTCACATTTTATAAACTAAAAGATGCGTGCAATACACATAATCTAAGAATAATAGGTAATGTACACATTGTATTACACGTTTCTGTGAACAAAATTTAAAAAATGATATAATTCCTCTAAAATGCTAGTTTTTATACAATATCTTAAAAATTAATTTTTTTTAAACATTTACACATAAAATAATACATATGTATGTAATTAATATGTATATATTTATAATTTGATACAAATACATATGCATGTTAAATTAGTAAAAAATTATATGTAAGATAAGTAAGTATGATACATACCTGTCCATTTAGGATACTTTAAGTAAGCTGAATCAGAAACCTGCTGTACATTTGTAAGCTTGAAAAAGTGCAATGAGTAAAATAAACTTATGAGTTAAAAATTTTTAGTCCATCACTGCAATTTTAAAATGTAGAGCTCATTTTTTAATTATTTATAACAAGTAACCATTTATTAAAATAATGTCCCATCATTTTTTATAACGTGAATAATTGCAATATTACTCGTATAAACGTCCACTTTTGGTATACGATGCAACGCGTTCTGATACTTTTAATCGAAGGAGTTTCCAATCATAATACTTTTATTGAAAGTGCTATGAGTTTTAATACTTTTCCTTGGAGCACAGTGAGTATCACTAGTTTTAATCGGAGAGATTGCGAATTATGATATTCTTAGTCGAAGCGTTACGAGTGTTAATACCTTAACTCGAAGCGTAGTAACTGTTACTAGTTTTAATCATAGTTAGGCAGATATTAAGACTCTTAAACGGAGTGCAGCCATTCTTGCTACTTTTCCTCGAAGTACAGAGAGATTTGATCTTTTTTATCGAAGGTTATTACGTGTCGGTTGTTTTCTTTGGAACGCTATAACTCTTGCTTCTTTTTGTTTGAGGGGTGAAATTCTTATTACTTTTAATAAATGTATGTAGGAAGTTATTGTTTTTTGTTGAAAGCGTTGAGTGTTTGTTATTTTCGTCGATGACTGAATATCGCTTTTTCTCTTCGGAGCCGTCATATATTTTAAAAACAGTAGCTAGTCATAGCTGGAAATCAGGCCCAACAGTTTTTATCTGACAGTGATTATGGTAAAGTAACACGTCGTCAAAGATCCCTAAATAGAACACTTTGACGATGAGCCTGAAGTAAACCTTATTAAAGATATGACAAAAGATTATGGAACACATTAGCTAAGCACTGCTAAAAATTTAATTTGACTGTGTTTCTTGAAAAGATACATGCTATCAAAGAATTTCACACGAGAATCTTTGACTGTGAACCACAATTCGATCTTATTGAAGATATCAGCTGGATATTGCCTAAAACTTATGAAAAGTGGTTTCACGTATTAGTGTTTATCCCAAAAGAGTGCCTCGATAGTCTAATTCTAAAGGAAGACACAAAAAATGATTTCTCTTCGATAAAAAATCTACATATTATTTCTAGCATTATTATTTTTCTTAAAACGTTTATAATTCTTTATAAATTATACAATCTCCAGCTCTTGACCTCTGACTTTTGACCTCCAGCTTACATATTTCGTGTACTTACGTATTACGGAGGCTTATAAGCTTTTAGTGTTCACAAATATATGTAATACGTGTGCCTTACAATTTAACTATTAAATATGACGTTAAAAAAACACTTTGAGTATAGTTTAACTCATACAATTTAAAAGTTTTTCTAAACTTTTTTTTGTAGCGTCTGAGATTTCAAACATTCTTTTATATTTAATAAAAATATAAATCGAACAATTTAATGACAGAAAACTTTGACAATGAGCCTCGAGTAAAGCTTATCAACGATATCAGCTGGGCACTGCTGACAATATTACTAGACAGCGTTTCTCGCAAAAAACACGCCATCAACGATCTCCACGCGGAAAATTTTGATGATTGTTATGAAGTGAGGTTACACGTGAAAAACTTGGGGATATCGTTAGTCGGTCTTGGATTTTTTATGTAACGTTGAGTAGCAGTGCACGATATTTATTTTAAAAATAACTAGTTCATTAAATATTTAAGACAGTCAACACGCGCAAACATGATCAAACATTTATAACACACGCGCACCACAGCATTTATCTTTATTCGCCGAGATAATTATAAGGGCAGTAATATCAAACTAGTTAATTGAGAAAAAAAGGATAGTTAGCGAGTATAACAGTTTTGTACCTGTGTAAAGAAAGACGAAAAAGATAAGTAATACCAAAACTTCTTCCCCTCTTTCTGACACGATAAGAGCTGGACGCGAGAGAGGCAGCCTATGTGTGTGCCGTACAATTGGCTCATAAGCACTCAGCCCAATCCTATTTGACCATAAGTCATTAGGAACCTCCAATCTTCTCACGCTGAACTTTCCTTAGCGCGTAGAAATTGTATGTTAAAGCGGCCCGTACAGGCACGGAGGGCAGTTCCCCATCGGGTTCCTACCTCTAGTATTTATCCTCGAGAACAAGAGCCGTGTTTCTAGTGCACAAGTTGCACCTAAGTCAAATCAGTAAAAAGTAAATTGTCAAAATATACATTTTATTTTTCTTTTACCCCGAATCGTTGCGCAAGAGGTTTTAGTGTGTGATCCTGACTCTTGCGTGCAGCTGGACAAACCACCACTGGTCCGGGCGATATCGCTAACGTTACGTTAGCTGGCGCGAACGAAATTTTAACGTTTCTTCCAGACACTCAGAGATCGCGGCCATCAGGACTACGATGAACTCCGTAGCCCCCGTAAGCTGCTGACGCGAAGCTAAAGTAAACCGCGCATTATTGAACGATCGCACACGGTCAAGATCGGGTAGACGAAATTCCCAGTTCCCCGTGTGCTGACGGATAAGTCCCAGTTAGGACCGAACGTGAGTCGACGGATTCGGCTTAAGTCGTAAATGCTCCCATGTCCCCATGCGATGATCCCAGGCTATAAGGCGAAAGCCTTGGCCTAAAAATACGTGTCGTGACGTAACACTTATATCGGAATGAAATTTACCTATCAAAATCAGTAACGTGTGCATACACTTTGGGTTTACAATCTAGTCAAAAAGTAGTATCGTGACTATTACATTTGGAAAACAAGGTTAAGATACTGACAGCACGACGTCTAGTAGTTTGAATAAAGCTGATACTAACAGTTACAGAATAATAATGATTCACACAATTGACATGCTTACACAAGTATGACAGTTTAAAAATAGAATGTAATCATGAGCTATAAAAATTTATGAAATCTAATTCATGGATTTTTAAATTTGAAATAAAGTCTTATGTTTAGAAAAGGCTTAGGATAACGCAAGATCAACAATTAGTAGGTTGTGGCAACTGGACGAGAAAGTGGTAGTGGAATCAAGATATACGCTCACTGTATCCGTAAGCAATAGCGCAAGTAAAATTGTTAGAGGACATTAAATGCAAAATATATTATTTTTTAGCAAATGATTCATCTAAATATAAATAACTACAGCATAAATTTTTCTTACAATAATGTTGTTAAATAATTGACCTGTAGACGTAAAGTAGAGTTAGTTCATCTATTTGAATAAAAATAATTATGACATTATATATTAATAAACCTTATTCAGTATTTGTTTGGATATCTATAGTTAAATAATTGTAAAGCTTATTCGTTATCGGCTAATTACAATAAGTACTTTTTGATACTAAGTATTTTTGTGCATTGAACGAGCTTTTTTCATTGGCTGTACTAAATTGCGCAACCGTTTAAACTAACCTTCTCCAAAATCGGCGACTTAATCAATTTTTTTTTTTTTTACTTCTTTATATAAAAACTTGTTTCTATGGAAACTTTTGTTAAAAAAGGCATCAACAATATAATGTTTAAATTTCAGATGAAGTTATTGGCAACCACAATTTCATTGTGTTGGTGCGGGATCTTTTATTACACGTAGTATAGAGAGATGAGGTCAACTTTGAAGCGTAACATAAGGGTAGCTTGTGATACGTATTTGTGAAGAGCTATCAAAGGTACTAGTGAATTTACTGTATGCTTGGTCATTCTTCGGAGATTCATCGTTGTTGGTGGGATGACATGCTCGCCACTGCATTCGATATCATTTTTAACGTCGGCTTAGCACTTCTATGCCATGTCTTGCGTACATCCACCGTGTTCTGTCTGGGAGCTTGATGATTTCTTGAAGGGTGTGTCGTTCCATCTTACAGGCTTTTTTCTGTCTCCAGTATTGCCTACGGAGGTGCGTCAGGTGGTGTCCTACTGTGAGGTGCGTTCGAGGGGACGTAGCTTTGATAGGCTGTCCCTCTCTCATTTTCGTTGTTTGTTTCCCGCGGTCTCTTCTCACGTGCCTTATCAATCATTCGTTTGAAATTAGTACATACCCCTTTTTTTTGCCGCAGCCTATTATTATCTCGCTATCTAAGGTTGCGTGGTTCATTGATCCCTCGGGCGGGTGTATGGTGGCTTATATGGCATACTTTCAAAGATCTAGAACTAACTTGAGGCGTGTCCGGTGACAATGTATTTGAAAAGTTGTGGACTTCTTTCACCTATGCAGTCCGGGTTCTGCGCCGGCCATGGTACGCAGTTAGCGCTTTTCAAGCTGACTGAGGATGTTCGCTTGGGAATGGAGAGCAGAAAGATGAAAATATTGATCTTGTTTGACAATCCGTAAGTATTTTACTCTATTAGCCATTTGATACTGTTAAGAGTTATAGGGAGACTGAACTTGAGCCGAGACTGCCTTAGGTGGTTTCATTTTTATTTGTCGGGCTGCTCCCAGGCCATCACTGGGCTTGACGGTAGCAGGACGGATTGTCTCTCCTTAGTGGCTATTGAAGCATGAACGAGAAATCGAACGATAGAACGAACGAACGATAGAACGAACGAGCGATAGAGCGAACGATGCAACAAACATGGCGCTGATGTTGCGATGGTGGACATAGAATTTTTAGCGCACAAAATTTAAATTGGCTATACAGGCAAAAACACAAAAACGCAGATAACTCCACATTTTTATTTTTCACTAATCGCAAGTGATCCAATGGGCTTTATTTTCGATACTTAGGTGGTAATAAATATTATAAGGGTAAATACTTAATCCTAAATTACCCAATGCGAGATGACTTACGATAATAAAAGGTCAGCAAGTATTGCCCAGACCCCGCTGCCTTTTGAGCGCTTGGTTTATTATTAGCATCAGATGTCAATCTAATGTGTATATGCATAAGCTAACAGCAGATGCCGTTCGTGACGCTGATTGCGTCTCAGACCATGTGCACTTACCTATGTAGCGTAAATAGACCCAGCATTTAATTGTTCATAGGAATTTTTTTTCTTTTCTGTAATCCATCCAATCTCTTTTATTGATGTAACCTTAGTAAAGAAATATTTCAATATATAAGTAAATGTACATACTTAATCATGACATAGATAAGTATTTTAGTAATAAGCAAATGCAAACTTATTCCACATTAGCGTCGATGGATTTTCGAATACACTATCAAATTAAAGTACATGTTATGTAAGTCCAGACAGTTCTTAGAAAAAGAACAGGTATTGCAAATATGCAACTGTTTATTGATTTATATACTAATACTCATGATCTGCTCATTGGAAAGCAGTAATGTAGTAAGATAACCTAGAGGTAGTTCTTATCACAGAATATTAAATACTGAGAGGCTTCTGTGGCATATTACGAAATAGTGAAAAATTTACAAGTAACCTTACCAACGATAAAACAAGACTTAAGGAGTCCATAAAGAAGTGGTTGAGCATCAAACCTCTTACAAATTGTTTGCATACTAGCTGCTAACAATAAAAATCTGAAATTAAACGTATACGACTCTTAAAACGTTATGAGTCTTCTTTGGAGTTTTTTTACGATTTGTCATTTATCTAGTTAGTACTCAAGGGAATTCTGAATGCCACAAACATCTTACGTATTCGCATATATGCTATATCGATCATCAGCGGTGAACCCATGCTTGTGGTACGTGAACACAATGCTGTTGATTTCTTGAACGTACTCGATTGCTTAGAAGTACAACCTACTCAAGGTTCGTCGAATGGCAACATCTTCGGAATAATTGTCCATACCATCGAATTCCCGACGTGGCACATTATTACCTTCAGGCTCTTCGTTTCCATGATAATGGGGATTGATTGCTCTACTACTTATAATTTATATTGATTGATACTATCATATAAAAAATATTTTTTTACACACTGCGAGGGACATACATTTCTCTTTAGATTCGATTACAATGACATTAAAACGAAATCAAATGATTATTTAATGTACAACATACCGATTCCCTCGTACGTAGTACTGTAAAATAACTATAGCTGTTACGATTCTTACTGCTTTTTCAGGAGTGTAATGCAGAGTTCTTGCTTTTAAGACGTATCTTGACTTATTTTTTATAATACTGAATGTTCGTTCAATATAGCTCCTAGCCACTTTCAACACAATATTGACGTGGCTCTCTGGCGAGTTCGGTGCTGTTCTTAGGTCGGGTGTCAGTAATACTGGCGAAGTTGTGTAACCACTATTACCTACGGTAAAATGATTACTATGATTAACTAGCATAACGTTTTAAAAAAAATTCTATTGCGTTTATGACAATATTTGAATCAAAAATCAAATTGAACGGGCTTGTTAATCGTACAGAAGTATATAAAAGTGAAGGAATATAAAAGTATAGTTGGCCACATATCAATCCTTGCCAATCGTTACTTTTCTGACTGACTAGAAAATATTTTTGTGCAAACAATGGAGCAGAGTAGAAGAAAATTAAAAACATTTTTAAAAAGTTTGCTCTACCGATAAATTGGAGCCTAACAGTTCCATTACTTTATTATTTGCACGTAGCCCATACATGTGAGCACGTGCTTGACTCCATCGCTAAACAAAGTGATCGTTGCTTGATCCACTGCAAATACGGAGATTTCGAACTCGATAATCAGTATCACATATCTGTTAACACAACACAATCAACGTAACAGTTTTGTGTTTATATAATACATTATTTTAATAGTATATTTGGTCACTATGGTGCAAACTCTTATTCCTAGATGGGAAATAACAATGTACGCCAAGTAACTTGGTATACGTCATAATGGTCACAATTAACTTAAGTTTCACTCATTATTTCATTAAATTGTAATTTAAATTGTTTGTCGTTAGTTTTTCCGGAAATACTGAACAAATGAGAACTGGTTTTACGACAGAAATATTTACCATTTGTACGAATGATGTCCCTTATAGTTGACGTAGGTCTCTCCGTGATCAGCGGGTTTTGAAATGCTTATGAGCGTACAGTCTACCGCTCCAATTACTCCAGGAAAATAAATAATATTCGCAAAACTGTAACAGTAAGCCGAATTATACTATTTGTGTATTGACGTAAGTCTTTAAGCGTAAAAAGATGTGTCTATGTAAATGGACTTATAGGAATCATTCTACTATTGTTATTATTTTGTAAAATGATTATTCAATAAAATACGATACCCTACAGTGTACCCTGTAATACTCTACAGCTGAAAATTATCGATCAGAGTACAAATGAGTTCCAGAGCTACACACTACGCACAATAATATCGACAAAACCTTACTCATTTTTGTAAGACTCTTTGACGCGCTTCTGCAGTATTCATAAACTGTATCAAGAACTTCAATAACTGTAGTACATACTGCCTCAAGATATTTACATCTTGTTGCTTCAGACATGGGATGGTACATATATCGTGAACATCCTTTCTGATACTGTCTCTCAGCAAAAAACCGCAGGCAAGTTAGTACTTGGAGGTGAGGTGGAACTCCATCTACGTGATCTGGTAATTGTGGGTGGAGCAACTCGATTAAGTCAAACGCTTGCTCAGCGTTCATTCTGAAAAAGAAGTAAACAAATTTTATTGTATTATTCTAAAACTCTTCAGGTAATCAGCAACTTTTTTATTTGTGTAATTCCCATTTATGAACAATGAACTATCTTTATGAACTTGATGTATCATGAATATTTTGTAATTATATTTTTATTTGTTTTTAGGCATGACTGCTCCTCAGAACGACCTTCTATTTTTGCTAGAGCAAATACCACCCATCTACATTTGGCACGAAGCAAATTTTGGCCAAGTATTGTGATCCTGGCTAGTCCAGTGGAGTGTGTATGTAGTATATGTTTAAGTAAATATTGTATGAATTCAAGACAATACAAATCATACAATTATTTGTTTTAATTACAATTATATCCTTACCAGTAGTGTCAATAAAAGTCTTCATTGTTCAAAGCAAATGGATTAGATGTATCTCGTTAGTTTCTTTTCCTAATCATCTCGACTCTTCGAATTCTATTAACTTCATCTCGATCCACTGCAACTTAAGCTGCACTTCCCATAACATTTCCCATTTCTGAAATAAGTTATCTATTTATGCTTAATAAAAATTTGACGTACATTAATTTAAAAGGTGTAAAGAGCCTACTTCAACAAAATGTATCATTAGCAGTAAGCTCATAACCTATACAAAAGTATGTACAGGCATTTATTTTATACTCTTCAGTGTACTGACCTCAAGGAGCTATGGACACTAAGATATCTATTCAGTTTGTCTTTTGAGAATTATTAGTAAACTTATACACTAGTGCTCCACCCATCTATAAATTGAGTCACCGTTTTTTAATAGTATCGAGTAATAAATACATTTATATGCCTAACAAATACCTTAATAAAATCTCACTCCACATGAAATAAAAAAATTTGTTCAAAATCACTACATTTATTTGAAATCAAATATGTATTCTGTATAATTAATAGTTAAGCACGGATACGTGGTGTCATGCGGTGGGTGTTATCCAGTGTCCATTATCAAAAGAATATTATAAGCTTGCAATAGAAATATTGTATTTACTGTTACTTAAGAAAAAATAGATAAATAAAAACAAGATTTTGTTGTTAAATATTTTTATACGTGTTTGGTTATCTGAGCGACCGTAATTACCAACCCTTTGATGTTAACTTAATAATCATACAATATTATTCAATGTTTTAAATCATGAATAAACTTTACTTTAACCATAGTTTTTTTACAAATTATTGAAAAAAAAAATCACTAAAAGGCCACGGTCACATGGAGAGCGTACCGCGTACCGCATAACCATTTTAGCCCATGAGAGTCAAATACCCGAACCTCTCTCTCACTCTTATGGGCTTAAAAATCGATCTGCGGTACGTGTTGAGCTCTCCATATGACCGCGGCCTAATTTTTATCAGATTCGATCGTTCGGTGGGTCATTATGCAGTTTAGTTCAGACACTGTACAACATTATGCAAACAAGAAATTGTTTTTTTTTCATGATTAAGATGATAAATGTATGCATTTTTGATGAAAAGACAGCAGAAAAACATTTTTTTATTTAAGGTCAATTTTTCATGCAAAAAAAATAATTATAAACATCATGAGTATACTATCTGACAGTTATATAATCGTGGTTTTCTATACCTTGTGCCTTTAATGCCTATATTTCCTAATGTCATTAAAATTTGCTTAATATACATATGATTTTTTGAAATAGTTAATACTGTATAATAAAGAAATGTAAAAAAAGATTATAAAAGTGGATTATTTTGCTTTCCATTCATCAAAAATACATGAAATAATCATCAAAATTGTTTAAAAAGTATAATTGTATGTTTGCAAGGTGTTTTACAGTGTATGGGTTAAGCTGCATGATTGTCTCCTAAATTGGTTTTAATCGTAGTCTAAATGCTTAACGATGATGCAATTGGCTTGTATCGTTGTTTCAATATTTGACTTCGTTCCAGAAGCTTCAAAATTACAAAAAAATTCAAGAAGACTTGTCAAACTCAATTTTCAGCTAGGTCTTTTAAAATTTTATGTAGTATGATAGGACAAAAGTTTGAAACGGAAAAACGGCACTTGGTTAACATAACCTCTGCCTCCCACGTCTTTTTAACGAATAGAACGGTTGAATGGACCGACCTGTCGACCAACCATCAACGGGCAACAAAAAATCAACATACCGACGTTTGTGTTTCATTAAAATCCCAAACTAATCCTTTAGTAAGTATTGCGTAGGGATAAGAGAGGTATGTTTATGTGCGCTAAGGTGACTTGAAATCGGTTTCGAAGAAATGGAAAAAAAGTGAGCATAATTGTAATTGTCAATAGCATCTAAACAGTCCCTATGTTGTACTATAATTTTCACGAGAATAATTATATCACCTAACGACCAACAAACACAAAAGTTACGTGAACTCGTACAAAAGAATCCTCTCTTGGCAGATTGGTCTATTTAACTCAGTTATTCTTTGTGGACTGAAGCAGCCAAAATTTTGAACAAGCTTGGCTCCATTCGCACTCCTCAGGCATGGAATGAGGTGAATTATTTAGTGAATGTTACTGCAGCAAAATTAATCCTCTACTAGCAATGTTTATTACTTGCTTATATTTTTCAGACGATTTGTGACAGCAAGCTCAACAGGACTAGACTTTCTCGTAAAGGTATTGGTCGAATAGTAGATAAAGTAGCATTTGAGTAGCATTATAAATTATTACATTAACTTAAATCACCTCTTTTTTTATGACGTTAACTATTTGAATTAGGAGAGTATTAAATGGCTCAAGTGAAATGCATCCGAAATTAATAAATAAGCCATGTTCGCTGTTAGTTAAGAACTTGAGTGACGACACAAATATATTGAGTTCAGGTAATAACTAGCAGTTTCTGTATCATCATTGTATAAATAATCATTTTAGGAAAAAAATTTCTACTATCTTAATATTGACTTTCATGTACTTGTTGCTGCAGCTTATAAGAATATACCAGGTCAAAAACTCGATACCAAAGTAAATTGCATATCAGTTGCTCTAGGATAACTGTGTATGGAATCCCTACATACAATAGAAAATTAATCCTTTGTTAGATTAATCCTTAGATTTTGTACATGCAAAAGAAAGGTGGCAACACGATGTATTCAGCTCTGTAACGATTATCGAGGAAATTAAAAAGAGTACTGTAATAAAATGAAAAAGAGTACTGCTGCTGCTGCAACCTCGTCTACATTAAATTCAATCATGACGGATGAATGATTTTAGTTATTGTCATCTTCAACATCTGTTGAGCGTGTCACTTCAAATGTCGAACTCAATGACCAAGTTACAAGTGAGCATGGTGGTGAGTATGAAGATTACTTTATTAGTAATATTGTTATTTTGAAAGACTTATCAGTACTATATACACTATTTTCATTGCAATTCCAGAACTCATACTCTTGTTTTAAATTAAACAATTTAAATAATCTGCATTAAAGTAAACATACGTTTTCTACTCAAGCTAATACTATCAAACTGAAAAATGACCGGCATCTCGAGTGCTTCAACGCCAATTTCTTCTTGCGGCTATATCATATCTGTCATTTTGATTTTTTTAACAGCAACCTCTGCATTTATATAAACCATACATTGCACCTCTTTATTTGGGTTCTTTCTCTTACCCAGCAGACAGTGACATCCAACCACATTTTCAAACACTGGGGACAACATAATGATCCCGGAGCTTAATGGAAGTGGTAGTGCCAGTATCTTACACACGTTAACTTGGGCAAATAGGGGTGTATCTAACATAAATAATGAGAGCTAGGTAAGAAACCAGCAGGACAAGCCTCTGCAGCTCATAAAGCTGTAGAATCAGGGAATGATACACTGAAATCGTGTGTCCAAGAAATTCATGACATTAAAATGTCAATCATGAAAAATGCAGAAACAAGTGCTATTATGGATGCAGAATTTTTTGAATGCTTGAAAGAGTTGAAAACCCATATCAGTAAAATCTCAGATCTATAGCTACAGTGAAAACCAGAGTGATATCATTCGATTTCTGGACTGAAATAATGTCGAATTATATGTTTATCGAATTGTTTGTATTTATAATATTAATTGCAATGTATGTATTATTAAATAAGTATTTAGTGGTTAATCGCAAGTATACTTGCACATTTTATATATTAATCGCTTAATTGAATGATGTATACTATTACGTAACAAAATTTCACTTTATTTAACTGCATTCATAATTATTTATTAATACAATTGCAAATATAACTTGAATGGATTGCGTAAATGAACCCGTACGGAGAAGGTACTTTTAATTCTAACGTACATAGGAATACTCTGTAGACTCTCCCGAAAATTTTTTTACCGGAGAGTACTGTTCAATAAATATTTCACTCTACTTTCATTGGGATTAACAAGTAATTTTTTGCACTAACATGAAAATAAGGAGTTGCAAGTATATAATATATACATATAATTATGCAAACAAAATAGTTTGCTAACCTTTTTGCTGACGGCTCAACTCAAAGCTTTCAGTGCCCCCGCCCCCTCCAGAAAACTATACATAACGATCATCCCTCTCCTTGCATGCACTGCTTGTATCTTGTATAGGTTAGTATTACGTATGTGTTGTAAATCACAACAAGTTCGCGGATGTAAGTACAATCTAACCATCAACCAGCAAGAGTTGTATTTTTTTTTTTATTTGCTGCATGGTTTTAATTCTACTTTGTCGAACAATTTATTGCAAGAAATGGATGGTAGCACTGGCTTTGAAAGACGGTAAGTTAGACAAAGCTAGTAAAAGTAAACGTTTTTTAATTGTATTATACTGTTGTAACAATTGGTACACAGTTTACTTTTCTGAAACAATTGATACCCTACATTGATGCATTAATAACTACACTTGAACTCTAGTAGAAATGTCAAAAATATATATAACTAAAGTACCAGGTGACAGATTGGCAACTGGAAACTTTTCTTGGGCTTATGAAAACTTATTCTTATTTTGCTCTTGGTTGCTTTAAAGGAGATCCAGACCCTAAAGCTACACAAAAGAGTATGTGGAAGGAACTAACAACGTTCCTAAACTGCGAAGAAAACCTAAAGGATGTTTCTACTTGGAAAAAAGTGAGAAACAACGAATATATTATTTTATTTACATCATATTATTGTTACTCTTATATCATTTATTCATATACATTTTTAATTTTGGAAAAACCAAAAAAAAGATGCCAAGACAGAAAATGCTAAGTTGAACGTAGTCAGAAACGAGACAGGGAATCCGGCTGGTGAAGTACCTAAAATTGATCAAGTTTAAAAAGGAGTACTGCAAACAGTTGGAACAAGCCATAAAAATGGCATGAACTCAATACCAGAACTTGGATTCTAAGTACGAATAACCTGTAATAGCATGCAATTAAACTAACATTTTGTAAAGGCTACGATATACATTTATATAATTATATTTCCTAAAACGTCGTACGTAACAATTCATTGTGTTCCACATTTTATTAACAAATACTACCAACATGTTCTCTCAAGTAATTTAATATTTACAATATCTTAAAAATTCAACAATGCCAAACTGTTATGTGGCAATGTACTTTGATTTGATTGTGTATTCGAAAAATCATCGTACACTAATTTGGAATAAGTTTGCATTTGCTTATTACTAAAATACTTATCTATGTCATCATTAAGTATGTACAAGTACTTATGTATTGAAATATTTCTTCATTAAGGAATTGAACACATCAATAAAAGAGAGATCAATCAGCGTCACGAACAGTGTCGGCCGTCAGCTCATGCATATATACATTGGGTTGACATCTGATGCTAATGATAAACCAAGTGTCTAGAAAGCAGCGGGGTCTGGGTAATACTTGCTGATCTTTAATTATCGTAAGTCATCTCGCATTAGATTATTTAGGATTAAGTATTTACCCTTATAATATTTATTATCGCCTAAGTATCGAAAATGAAGCCCATTGGGTCACTTGCGATTAGTGGAGAATAAGAATGTGGAATTAGCTGCGTTTTTGTGTTTTTACCCGTATAGCCAATTTAAACTTTTCTATGTCCACCAACGCGAAATCAGCGCCATGTTTGTTCCATAGTTTGTTCTATCGTTCATTCTATCGTTCGTCCGTTCTATCGTTTGATTGGCGCTTCAATAGCCACCCTGCATTTCAGGCATTCTACAGGGGTCATCTTTAGGATCCATCTTGTGTCTGATAGTCATTGGTTTCATTTTTTTAGTTTTTTTGAATAGTACTGGAATATTCTTTGCAGATGATTTACAGGCTTACATTCAGTGCAGACGTTCCAAGCTTGCTGAGACCGTTGGGACCTTTAACGCAGATATTGCGAGGGTTGTTGCCTGGGCAGATGAGTTTGGCCTTTATTTCCGTTATGAAAAAATGCGTGCCTTGCTATAGGCTACGCGTCAGTATCTGATGCGGAATGACATGGAGTTGTTACCTCTTCTGATGGTGGATGGCCAAATTATTCTCGTTGTTGGTACGGTCAGGATTTTAGGCGTGCATTTGTCGAATAACCTTACTTGAAATACCTATGTAGTGTCCATATGCTCGAGGGTTTATCGAGTCCTTTACCATCTCGGATGCAGGGGTAGTTTTTGTCGTATTTGTGCAGAATTTTGCTTGCCACAAGTCTCATTATCCCCTATTTTAATTATGCTTTTTTGGTCTACCAGGGTTTGTCCGGGTATTTGTCGGTTAAGCTTGATCGCTTATGCAATACGGTGTTTCAGTATATTTTTTGTCTATGGCACGACGTTTCACTTGCACAGTACTACAAGAAGCTGGGTTGGTTGCGGCCTAGCCTCAGAAGAAAGTATTTTTTGATGTCTTCACATACAAACTCTTGCTGACGGGAGAACCAGATCATCTTACCGGCCTTTTTCCACGATACGCGGATAATGTTCAGCTTCGTCGCCACTGTGACCCACCAGGCTTCCGCGTCCCTCATGCAACGCCTCATCCTATGGCTCAGCCTTTTCACTCCAGGCAATGAGATTCTGGAACTCGGTCCTATCAGCTATCAGGCAGATTGACTCGTTGGTGGTTTCTATTTAACTCATTTACTTACTTGCTTATTAATATGCACTCACGAATGTTGTTGAATTTACGTGATTTTCGTTTAACAAATAATTGTCTTTTTTTATTTATCTTATTAATTTAGATGACATGCCCTTGGCAGAATAAGCCAATTTTCAAATAAAAAGATCTCTCTATCATCCTGCAGTCAGCTGCTTCTGCTCTGCGCTGATATAAATACGTACGCTGGCTCCCCAGTTCCCAGTCTTGGAGCACTCCTCAGTAAAGATAAAGAACAGAGGTAGAGTGGAGGGAAGTCCATAGTCTGACAACACGGGACACTTGGCCAGCAGCCGTGCACAGCATGTGTGTGTGTGTGTGTGTGTGTGTGTGTGTGTGCGTGTGTGTTTGTGTGCATACGCATGTACACTTAGCTGCTTATAGATGAATATGATATAGTAGGTATATCTGTATATTTTGTCTGGAAACAGTATAAACTCAGCGCTCCTTAGTAATGAAAAAGAGAGAGAACGATATTGGTATATCTATATAGACGTGAGGAAAAAAGCGTTGCGTTTTGAAAATTTTTACTGCCCAAGCGGAGAGTTCAAACCCCGTATACAATGTTTTCACATCAACAAAGTTTGAAATTGATTGTGACCAAGACTTGATGATGCATTATATATAAGTTAAAACAGATAATTATACTGATGTTATTCTGAAAATGCAGTTTTATAGTGAGATTTTGAAAAACAGGTTAAATGCTTAAAAATCAATGTTTCTCTTTCTTGTTATTAATGTTCCAAAAATAATCATAACCATAATGACTGACATATAGTATTGTTAATACCAATTCTCCAATTGTGATTAACAACGTTTTTTAACTACCACAATCTAATTTTATTTTTCTACTGATGCACAATCTGTTTCTAGTATACCTTTTATAATGCAAGGTACTTACTTTACAAAGCATAAACGTATACAATCAATTACTTATAAAAGTTTTTTCTATCTGTATGGACGTGTTTTATTGTTAATCCTTATAAGATTTTAAGATTTAATGTTAACTTAGTTAATATAACATGAAATTGAGGTCATAGTCATTGTAAGTGTACAATTTCAAAGGCCAATGTAAAAAAATATTATGTGACGTTTGATTTGTTCAAAACAGCTGTTTTAAAGGTAGTATTAAGGTGACAGAAATATTATACAAATCGTATTCTTCTCACAATCATCAAACTATCATAGGATAGAGGAAATAAAATCTCACTATCAAACTACATTCCCAGGATTACATCAGTATAGTTATCTATTTATAACTATTTTCAAATGTATCATCAAATTTTGATCAAAATTAATTTTAAACTTTTTTATACATTTAATTTTATGACTTAAGAAACAAAATTTACAATCATTACAGGTTAGTTTTGCTTCAAAGCCATTACAATACGTACAAAATAACTTACTTTTATTTGTATGCAACTTACAAGAATAAATATAAAAAAATTTCTTACTGTAATTAGCTACAATAAAGGTAATTATTTCATTTTTACTTCATTCAAGATTATACTAGTTGATGTTCACGTGCAGTAAGTCTGTAAATATTTCATTAGCCACATTTATTTAAAAACTTTATAACGGACTCATAATATGGAACGTCGAAGATCGCTGAGTGCTTATTTTTGTCGAGGTTTGGTCACCTCAACAGATTTCAGTTCACCATATTGGATCCGCTGACTTAAATTTCATTATTATGACAACACATTTGTCATATTCTATTAAAAACTATATTTTTAAGTTTATATTACCCAATTGTATTCCACAAAAACAAACTTATCCTTTAGACTTAATATTTAATTTAGCTAGTTTTGATCATTCTTAATATTTAAAGTTAGGTCAAACTATTTTAAGCTAAAAAATAGATAATCAACCTTGACAGATATTTAAAAAATCATCTTATCTTTAAATTTTAATAAAAAACATCTAAAATGGTCATAAATTTTGGTCTCTCGATAACTTTAAACAAGAAAAGTCAGTTTAGGCTCATTGTATGGTGGGCTGATAAAGAGGGGGGGGGGGCACTCGGAATGCTAGGAGAGCCAAGGGTGAGTAAGGTCTTTATTTTTGTAGAGTATCTTTATTGGGATATTTAAACAGATAAGTTTTGAGTTTTTCCCTTACTTTGAGAGGGGGCTTAAAGAAAAACTCAAAATTTTGTGGGTGACGAGGGCAGGGGGATGGGTTTTGGTCTCACAATAATGTTATATAAAATATAAATATTCCCCTATATTACAAAGTTGTTTGTATAGAGCACTTCATATTAACTTCCAACAGCCCCTTCACAAAATAAGGTCAAATCCCATCGCTTCTTTTCTTATTTCAACTAGGCTTACTTCTCTTTCAGACACTTTGTTACTCCCAAAAACCCTCCTACAGTCCTCCAGTGACTTTCAAATACCTTACCATCCCTTGCAGGATTTTTTTGACCCCTCACTACCCCCTTATATCGCCCATACCATTTACATAGAATCTTACTGATACTTAACTAATAATTACGGATCCTGACACCTACCGAAGCGCGTACACATATAGATATTATTTTGTTAAGAAACTACGATAAGACATAACCTGTAAAAGTAAGCTTATGCATATACATAAATGTTAGTGGATGTTATTTGCTAGTAACGTATAAATAATCAATAACATGGTAATTGTATACGAACGTCGTTTTCGATATTCCGACTTGTATAACTTTTTACCAAGATACCCTGCTAGCCTTAACTAAACTTATATACACGTACTTTCTGAAATATTTAATTGTGTATATACATATACATATATATATATATATATATATATATATATATATACATATTTGTTCATGTTAGGGTGTCCTTTATTTACCAATATCTTTTTTTTGCCGTGCCGCTCTCTATCTTCTATTTGGTAAAAAATGACCCCTAAATTCTTTCAGATTTTAAAAAAATATTTAACCAAGCCTATTTTAAAATAACGGTTTTTAGTTCCATATGCGTTTTATGTTTGATATAACATACTTTCTCAATTGAGTTTGCTTAAAATTGACCTTTAACAATTTGGAAGGCAGACATTTTTCATTTAAAATTTGTCGTAGAATCCGAATTTTAACTTATTTTTAATCTAAGAGTATACCAGATAGCGTAAAAAGGTCTGTTACGTCGTTAAACGGCCCTTTTTTTAACGATTTTTGATATCAAAAAGCCCTGTTAGCTCGTTTCACTCTTGTAAATAAATAAAAATAGTAATCATGAAGTAAAATTTAGTATAGTTCTCAAATTTTTAATAATTTTCAACTTTCATTCACATTAAATAGCGTAAAAAGGTCTTTGATTTTGATAAACGGCCGTTTTTCGATGATTTTTCGCATTAGAGTTCGATAAAACTTTCGTAATTAAATAAAAGCAGTGAATTTACAGTAAAATGTAACGTATACTCTAATTTTCTACTTTTTTTTCAACCTACAGTTTATAATATAGTGTTAAACGGTCTTCAACGGCCATTACCGGCCAGTTTACGATGATTTGGCAGAGAAAAGGAATTTGTAAGAGCTGGCAAGCTCAAAAACAGATAAAAAGTAGTATACGTTGCTTGTAATTTACAGATGAATTATTCGTTTATGTTAGCAAGAAATTTGATACTTGAAAAATAAAAAATTAATTGTAATTATGATCTTAAAATTAGTACAACGATTTCTGCCAATATCATATTTTTTACCTTTTAATGGGAAAAAAAAAAAAAAAAAAATTACTGTTCAGCAATAAATAAAAGAAAAGGAAAAAAGCAAATAAGAGGCACTAAGTTAATCTACAAGAATAATTATTAAGAAAGTACAATTTTTTTATTAAAAATACAATTTTATAATTTAACATTTGTAAAGTCTCATTTCTTTATGATTTTTTCAGTTTTTTTACTATTGTTTCCTTTTTTGAATTATCAAATTTTCTACGAAATTTGCTTACATTTTGAACCAAAAATAATTTTTGATCTGCATCCTTTGTGATATTTATACAATCTTACGCCAGTTTGATTGCTCTTTCAGCTGCATCATTAACAACTCGTGGATTTTTTACGATTTCTAAACCTTTTAAATAATCAACGTTATTAGACCAAGTTTTACTGTTGGTTTTTAAAAAGTATCTACTTATATTAAATCTATCAAGAAAACGTAATGATTACCAATTGATAAAGTAATCTGTTTCCACATTGTTCAAATTTTCTAAATCTATATCAGAATGGATTATATATTTTTTTTAAATAAAATAATCATTCCCTACATCTTTTTCTAATGCTAAAATATTTCAAACTTTTATTTCAAAAGATATATCCTCATCGAAAAATGAAATGGCACTTGCTTCCATGGATAAATACCATAAGTGCCTCGTGATTTTTTGTAAGGCAGTATTAAATACCAAAGGATCGACTGCAGCATAATTATGAATCTTTTTAATAAAACCCAAATCATTTTTCGGAGCTTGCACCGCATTTGGAACTAAAAACCAGGCTTTCACATAGATGAAAACAATAAATATGCAGACATTATATAATTTTTTCAATTCTGAAGCATTGACTTTGAAGGTTTTATGAAATAAAAATATTTTTATCAAGTAAATCGCTTTTGACATCCACCTAGCATGATGGTATGCTCCCGGTTTACGAATTTTGAATGATTGAGGTTCTCCCAAGAAGATCAAACATAGTTCAAGCAGTTCCTTATAATCATCTCTAGGTTGATGTTCTTTCAAACAGCTTTGAAGAAAAATAATTATTTCGTTTTTTGTGAAAGTAATAATGAATCTGAGTTCATAAGTAATATCATATTTTATTGGATCTAAATCGAGCCACTGATCATGAAATCTTTTACATAATGGAACATCTGGACCTTTAGTTCCTGGCAATTTTAGTTGAAAGATGGATGCCAAGATGACTTCATAAATATGGTGTTGACAAGGTAGATACAACAAATTTATGTCAAGAAAATGCTTAAGAATAATTGCAGCGCCATTTACATTACCCAAATTTGCATTCGTGTTATCGCAGCATGAAGCCTTCACTTTGTCTAATAGACCCTGATCATTCAAAGTTTCATAAATAGCATTAGCTTGTGTAGAACCTTTTCCATCAGGAAGGGCTGGTATATTCAAAATCTTTTCCAATTCACTATTTGTAACAAGAATAGGTAAGGGGTCAACTTTTTTATGAGACCAAGCGTCAGGTATTATTTTTCCATCCCAATGAATAACAGCTGCTTCTAAATTTGAACCAAATGCGTCTTTTAACTTCTCTGCTTTCTTTTGCCTAACACTGAGTCAAGCTCGATTAAATAAACTTTTATTTAAAATTAGAGTTTGAGTATCAATGCCTAAAGTGTTAGCAACTATTCCAATCAATAAAACAGAATGTCTGTAGGATATTCTAGAATTATCCAAAACGGCTACAACATCTTCTGTCATTGTGTCAATACTACCTCGAACACCTTTTTTTTCGTAATAACGGCCTTTCAAGATCAATTTTGAAGCAGTGCTTTGTTGTGAGTTTGGTTCACTTGATGAATCTAACGAAGATTGTTGAAAGCTCTGAGCTAATTCATCTGATTCTAAAAAATATTAATAACTCATTGTATTAGCTTTCACATAGAGATTTCAAGTTATATGTAATTTAAATAGTTAATATGCGATTTAAATATATATCATTTAATTTTTCAAATTTAGTATATGATTCAAGCCTTGAAAAATATAAAAAATAATGATACTTTTTAATATTAAAAATTGTATAAGCTTTTTGAATTTAGAAGATTCATTAGGTTTCAATTTTTTGTTTGAATAAAAAGCTATTCCAATCAATAAAACAGAATGTCTGTAGGATATTCTAGAAGTATCCAAAACGGTTACATCTTCTGTCATTGTGTCAATACTACCTCGAACACATTTTTTTTCGTAATAACGGCCTTTCAAGATCAATTTTGAAGCAGTGCTTTGTTGTGAGTTTGGTTCACTTGATGAATCTAACGAAGATTGTTGAAAGCTCTGAGCTAATTCATCTGATTCTAAAAAATATTAATAACTCATTGTATTAGCTTTCACATGGAGATTTCAAGTTATATGTAATTTAAATAGTTAATATGCGATTTAAATATATATCATTTAATTTTTCAAATTTAGTATATGATTCAAGCCTTGAAAAATATAAAAAATAATAATACTTTTTAATATTAAAAATTGTATAAGCTTTTTGAATTTAGAAGATTCATTAGGTTTAAATTTTTTGTTTGAATAAAAAGCTATTCCAATCAATAAAACAGAATGTCTGTCGGATATTCTAGAAGTATCCAAAACAGTTACATTTTCTGTCATTGTGTCAATACTACCTCGAACACCTTTTTTTCGTAATAAAGACCTTTCAAGATCAATTTTGAAGCAGTGCTTTGTTGTGAGTTTGGTTCACTTGATGAATCTAACGAAGATTGTTGAAAGCTCTGAGCTAATTCATCTGATTCTAAAAAATATTAATAACTCATTGTATTAGCTTTCACATAGGAATTTCAAGTTATATGTTATTTAAATATTTAATATGTGATTTAAATATATATCACTTACGACTTCCCATTCTTTGAGTATAACCCCGGTTAATTGGTGGTGGTAAAAATCGGCTAAGAATATTATCTGTACTGAGGAAACTCTAAGATTAGGAACCAACACATAAACAATGATTGTGTTTATATGTCGGAGGGCGGGTTCGTTGCCCTGTGTAAAAGAGCGAAATTGCTCAGATTGCCGTTTGTAAACAATACTTAAAAAATAATTATTATTAAGTTTCAAAATTTATCTGTTGAATAATCAATTAATTCTTGCACCATATACAGCAATTGTTTATTGATTACTACTTTATTGCATTCTCCTGAATATTCCCTTAATTTAATTAATTTAATAATTTAATTTTTTTTTTAACTAACTCAATATTTTTCGAATCTAACATCTTTTTTTTATTTTATTCCTGTCCCTTTTTTGGGGTCCAGATAATATTCTCAGTTTATATAAACGATTTCAAATCTTAACAGCTATTTTTTCAGTTTTTATCTCAAACTTTAAAAAGGAACTCGCAATCTTACGTGGAGGGAAAGGTTTGCGTAAACAAGTACAATCAATTTATTTTTATTTATCTTATATTTATTTAATCATATGATTCTAAGGAATTTATATCTTCAATTTTTACATGTATTAATTGTGTTTGAGTAATAACAATTATTTACGTTAATAATAAAAAAATATATAATATACTCGATAATTTACTTAAAATGTATCCACCCTTTTAATAGAGAATTTTACATAAATGACAATTTGAATTTTTCCTCCCTAATATCTCTGCTTAAACACGTTAGGTTAGACTAATGCGAATTTTTATTACAACCGCGGAAAGTTAGTGTTAGGTAACTACCTATCCGACCAAGTCACGTAGGGTGAGGTCGTTCTCAGGGCCCTTGGGTGTCTTGAGCACTGCTCAAGTCGTCGACCCAGGAACTTCGCCTAAGAACGTGGTCGCTTACCCTAGTGCCTCGACTACTTGGGGATGCGTCGTCTCCACGCTTAAAGCGGTCGAGCACCGAAAGTCCAAGTAGGTATCGGTTAGTGGAAGTGTTACCTTGTTGGTGGTGTACACACTTACTTTTCAGCTATCGGCCTTCGTACTTTGTCTCTTTCTCTCCCTTCGTGCTCGTCGCGGTATTGTACCGGTGTACGGGAAAGTTCCAGGTCTGGGTGAGCAACGGATATACCGCGTCCCAGGCTCGCTGGAAGAGGAACTGCTTTTGCATTGCGCACTGGTGCCTTTTATGCTAACGTTATTTCCTTTTGAGTAGCAGGTTTTCCCGCGCTCTAGCGTTTTATTAACATACTAGACGCACATTCCCCGCGCGCGGCGTTCAAATTTGAATTTAAAAATAGGAATTTTTTTTATAAAATAAAATATATGTATGTACAAAAAAAATGTGTATTATTGAATTGTCTATTAGACGGATTTTTTATTATAAGAAAATATAATAAATAGAAGACTATAAATATAAATGTAAAGCGCGTATTATAAATTCTAGATGATAGAAGTGCCCCCTTGCACACTTAATTTTTCAAATTCAGTATGTAATTCAAGCCTTGAAAAATATAAATAATAATGATACTTTCTAATATCGAAAATTGTATAAGTTTTTTGAATTCAAAAGATTCATTAGGTTTCAATTTTTTGTTTGAATAAAAAATTGAAAAAAAAGACAAATATTTGATTAATACATCCTCAAAAACAAAAATACTATAAAAATATTGGAATAAGAAATGTTATCAAAAAATATTTTACCATGTTTATCAGTCATCTCATCAAGAATTAACTTTTCAAGAACTATCGTAGGATTTAAGTTTGTTTGCTGTAAGCCAGAAAACATATTACTATCAGGCATATTATCAAAAGGCACTTCAAGAGTAGGAGAGATTACATCGCTTACAATATCTGAACAGTAATGTTATTTAAAATGAAATTGAAATAATTAACTAAATTAATTCATTTTTAAACTTTACTGTACCCTCAACTGTGTCTAAACTTATATCATAAATAAAATCTTCTATATATAATTTTGGCTCTATTGATCTTTGATCTTGGAGAAATGCTTTCTGCTTATCACTTATATTATCTAAAACATCTCTATGGGCTACATCGAATAACATGTCTAATTTCATAGTAAAATTATTTTCATAAGCTTAACTGCTTGGCACTTTCAGATTTTTTCGAATCTTTCTATACTCTTCATATAAATTGCTTAACTTCTTACAGCATCTGTCAAACTTCTGGATTGAATATTAGCTTCCTCCCAAAAAGTCAGAGCTACTTTGACTGCTACAGCTACACTATCCTTAATGGTTTAATTAACATGCCTTGTATTTAAGGAAAAAACTTTTCATAATTGCCTCTTTATTGATAGCTTATTACCAATAATTTGTGGCATAGCATAACCAATCAAAAAAATATCATTCAGTCTGCTAGTAAAAGACATTTTTGATATTTTTATAAAAAATTACCTGAAAATTGTTTTTTATAAGTTTGTTGTGAATAAATAAAATATTGAAATTATATAAAATTCTCATTTTTTTAAAATACAGTCAATGGTATATTTCTTGATAAAATGAATAAAAATATAGTTAAAAGTATATAACATACCTTTACAGTGAAAAATTAGAAGTTATTATCACATTATCATCCAAATAATACGGCTTTTAATTTTAAAATTGATACTTAGTACATACATTTTTCAGTATTTTTGTCATTATTTCAAAATTTTAAACAAACTTTTATGACATTACAATAGTACTATCATACAAATACTCTATGAGTAATATGACAGTTTAGCCTAAGGATCCGATCACGAAAAAAAAACAGACAACAAGTAATCCTTTGACCAAGGATGATAGGCTGCGATCACATGAGCCAGGAACAGTGATGGGTAAATAGAGTGACACTGAACTTACAACACGTCAAGTGTATAATATGACATAAGTATCGTAAATTGTATAATACATAATAAATGACACTAATCTCAAAATCAAAATAATAAACGCGTGAGATTTGAATAAGATAATAAGTCAACAAGTAAAAGATAATTCCATACTTATTGTGATGAAGCTATCAAATAAATAACCAATTAATTCAATAAATAATAAAACAATAACTTAAGATAAACTGCACAAAAAAACGACTGAACTGTAAAAAGGCACATTCTAATTTTAAAATAGTGAAAATTCCACTATTTGTGCAAGTGAACAAGATTTTCACTAGAAAATGAGGGTCGCTCGTTGGCATCCAATCGATACAAATTTTAATTCTAATTATTTATCAGTAGTCCAATAAAATATCTTGATCCAAATAAAGGTAATTGCACAATTCGTACATATTTTCCAAGTACTACCAACAATAGTTTTAACAACTAATTGAAATAGTGAAACGTTCATTTGGAAGAATGTTTACTATTTCGCAGTGAATATACATTATTTAAAATGTTATAAGTGTACAACTTTGAAATAGTAAATGCGACTGTTTCACTGTTTAAATAGTGTAAATTCACTAATTTACACTGCATATGCACTGTTTTAAATAAATTGTACAAATATCACTATACTAAATTTAGAGAGCAGTGCAGTGCTCACAAAACCGCTACCCAACCCAGCACGACAATTCGAATCTTTTAAGCTTACAACACAAGCGCCAATAACCCAATAATAACAAAGGATGTGAAATTTGTAACAAAGGGTGCTGACTTGCCACTCTATTAAATAATAAATTTTAAATTATTAACTCAAGCACCTATCACCCAATGATCTGGGGCGCTAACTGGCCACTTTATTAAGTAATAAGATGTTAAACAATAACACAAATGCTAATCACCAGACGAACCAAGGTTTAATTTTATTAAGTGGCCAGTAAGTGCCTCGATTTGCCTAGTGATTAGCACTTATGTTATTATTCAATGCTTTACTAATTAATGAAGCAAATATAGTAAATGCCCTATGTTGTTTGGTAACAGGCGCTTGTGTTATTGTTTACCATTTAATTAATTAATGTAGCGACCAGGAAGTGCCCTGGATTCTCTAATAATTCGCAGTTGTGTTATTGTTTAACATTTTATTAATTAGTAAAGTGGCCAGTAAGCGCCCTGGGTCTTTTGGTTATAGGCACTTTAGTTATCAATTAATCTTTTATTAATTATTAACGTGGCAAGTAAGTACCCTGGGTCATCGGGTGATTGTCACTTGTGTTATTGTTTAGCGTTGTTTTATTAAATAGAGTGGTCAGTATGCGTCCTTAATCATTAGGTAATTGGCACTTGTGTTATTAGTTTCCATTTTATTAATTAATAAAGTGATTAGTAAGCACTCCTAGTTGCCTGGTGATTGGCGCTTGTGTTATTGATTATCATTTGATTAATTATTAAAGTGGCTAGTAAGCACCTCGGGTCACTTGGTGAAAGGCACTTTAGTTATCAATTAATTTTTTTTTATTCAATAAAATAGCCAGTAAGCGCCCTGGGCTATAGGCTAAATGGTGCTTGTGTTATTGTTTAAAATTTTATTATTATTAAAGTAGCCAGTAAGTGCCCTGGGTCATATGGTGTGAGGCGCTTGTGTTATTTATTAATAATTTATTATTAATTTATTATTTATTATTTATTGGAGTAGCCAGTCAGAACCCTGGGTTATTGGAGTATAGGCGTTTGTGTTATAAGCTAGGAAGTTTTGAACTTTCATACTGGGTTGGGTCTCTGTTTTGGGAGCACTAGAGCAGTGTAAGCTCGCCCTCGCCAAGCATCGGCTACTTAAGTCTCGTAAATACACTTGTGTCAGAAATTGAGATTCGTCGTAGTGTCTTTTATTACAATTTTAGACGCGTAATAAATGACACGTCCATCCCTGGCCAAGAATAGAATAGAGCATAGAATGCGATTGGCCCTTCCCGTTTAAGCAACAAATCACGTTCTATGATTTAATCTATTCCTGGCCCGTGTGATCGCGGTCTTAATGTAAGTTTAGTTTTGGAAGTCGTATAAGTTATATTAGTTAAATAAGCCAGCCTTGTACAAATAGAAAAGTGACAGATAAGTAGTAGTAACTTCCGTGTATCTGTTTTCTGACAAGATTTACTAGGCTGAATTATATAACTTGTATAACTTGTGTAACTTCTAAAACTAAAACTCAACTTACATTAACATCCCTGCCTTTCACACGTGATTTAAGACACAAGCAAGGCCTATTACATTAATTAAGATGAGCCAAACTGAGTTCTTGCAAGTGCATCAGATCTATTCTCAAATTAAAAAAAAGTGAATTAACACCGGAAACCATCTTTAACAACTCACTTCAATTACTTGGGGCGTCACCGTCTTGCATCTTTGCCGGGATATAAAGAAAGGATCGGAAAAATTTAACATTAAATTTAGATTAAAATATGAGAAAATTAAAATTTTTTGTCAATATATTAATTTTTATTCATTGTTGAGCTTGCCAGCTCTTGCAAATCCCTTTTCTCTACAAAATTATTGTAAACTGGCCGGTAATGGCCGTTGAAGACATTTTAACACTATGTAATCATACTGTAGGTTAGAAATAAGTAGACAATTAGATTCTGCAATGAATTTCACTGTAAGCTCACTGTTTTTATTTAGTTACGAAAGTTTTATCGAGGTTTATTGCAAAAAATCATTGAAAAACGGCCGTTTATCAAAATCAAAGACCTTTTCACGCTATTTAGTGTGGATGAAATTTAAAAATTAGTAAAAATTTAAGAATTATGATAAATTTTACTCGAAGAATACTATTTTCGTTCATTTGCAAGAGTGAAAACGAGCTCACAGGGCCCTTTTAAGAAGAAAAATCGTTAAAAAAAGCCCGTTTAACGACGTAAAGGACCTTTATACGCTATCTGGTGAACTCTAAGGTTTAAAATAAGTTAAAATTCGGATTATACGACAAATGTTATATGGAAACTGTCTGCCTTCCAAATTGTTAAAGGTCAATTTTAAGCAAACTCAGTTGAGAAAGAATGTTATATCAAACATAATACGCATACGTAAACTAAAAACCGTTATTTCAAAATAGGCACGGCTAAATATTTTTTTTAAACCTGAAAGAATGTAGGGGTCATTTTTTTATAAAACAGAAGGTTTTAAGGGGGCGGCACGGCTAAAATAAAGATATTGGTAAATAAGGGACACCCTAGTATATGTATATATATAACCCTTAGGCTCAGGTATAGCTGTCTTGTACCCAAGAACAGTGTTTAATAGCCATTGGTGCAAATCTGAGTGATGACTAGATGTTAATACATATAAACACCAGAACTAATTCTATCACACCTATGGTTTTAAACAGTTATCCATCCAAGTACTAATTACGCCAAGTGCTGCTTAACCTTGGAGATCGACAGAACTGCAACTTTGCTGTTATGCCACGGTGACAACTGTTGTTAATATATATCTTCCCTTACTGGCCCAGATGCAGATACATGGATTCAGTACATACAAATAATTAATAACCTGTTTATTTATACAACTAAAAGTAGAGTTGTAAGTTTATTCATAGTAATTTCATTTCATTTTTATTTAGGTATAGAGTTTTTGCTGCACTAAGCTATTTCTGTCAGTATTAGTGATAAACTATGTAAAAAAGTTTGTAATTTTCTGTTGTATGACACGATACTTATATACATACATGAATTCAAATCATAATTAGCTATACAATAATACAAATCACGGAAGTATTGTCCTATTAGGAAGGCCTCTACTTATGAGTCAACTTACAAAGCAAGTCAAGTAATTTAACTTATATTTACTGTGCTGTTAGATGTGTACATGTTTATAAGAAAATTTTTTAATTATTATAGTTTCAAGTATAATATAGTTTAATACTATGATTCAATATAAATAGTCTTCTTTTCAAAGGTTAAAAAATATAGAATCTGTATATAAAGCTCAAAGCAGCATGTATATTTGAAAATTGCTCACTGGTGCTTATCAAAATCTTACTAAGGCACAAAGAATCCTTTATACTTAGTATACTTTAAATGTGAGAGAAGATTGGGATCAAAAAATGGTCCTTACACTATCAGCTGAAAAATATATAAGGATTAAGAAAATATATGAAAACGGGAGATACATGCAAACAATTTCTTATTATTGCATCCATTCCTTGCAAGAAATGTCTCATAATGCACATGTATCCTACTTTAAAATAAGATCAGATATATTTAGATTTTTTGTTGTTATAGCTTCGTCTGATTTCCTAAATTCTCTTCACAGCTCTGAACTTCCCTATCTGATCTGTAATTAGATTATTGGGATTACGGTTTTACACACACAATAAATAAAATTATTTGGTAGTAACGTAGTCATTAATCTGTTATAAAAATTAGCTAACCTTTTTTTTTAATTTTCGTAGCACTAACAAAAAAATCTGAGATCTTCTTAAACTGTCGAAAGAGACTGACACATCCAAATAGTCACCGTAAAGTTTTTAACTTGAAAATAAAAGTAATTTAGTATAAGTGTACAAAAAGTTTTAAAGGTATAATATTCAAAGTAACATTATGAACGTATTCTCAAACCAGTAGTCAGTAGTTGCTTGAGTGCCTGAGTAAGAAGTTGTACTCTTATGACAGACTAGCAGCCCCCCGTCTCGGCTTCGCCCGAGACTTACTAAATGGAACATTGTACTGTGTTTCCATGTAATTTAGAACATTTTCAGTTAAAAAATTTACATCTATTATGGAGACTTCTCACAAAAAAAATCTTTTTATAACAAACATATTTGTTCAGAATCCATACTGTTTATTTGGTCAAATAATAAGCTTTAAAAATTAAAAAAAAATATAATTATGCTAAAAAGTACCATTCGTTCCTTATGCCATAAAATAATCGTTGGCCATAAGGGGCTGTTGATTTGCAGTTTCTCCCGTATACGTTACGAAAAGGGCTTTTTTTTGCAGCTGTTAAGATTTAAAACTCCCAAAAAACATATATTAAAAAAAAAAATTTTTCCCCTTATCTAACAAAATAATGACCAGAGCACAAAACTTCTGGAGCTGAGTCTCTACATTTTTTATTACCACGGAAATACTATTACATTTTCTAATTATTTAAAAGTCTGAATAATTTGAGAGGTCACTGTAGAGGTACAATGAAAAGCTGATCTCTCACGTAATGTATTCTTTATTTGTCGATTTACACGCTGCTGTTCTAATCTCGATAAATTTCCTGCATCAGTCTCTTGACGCCTAAAATAAAATTCATTAAATAATTTGAAGTTTTCCTTCCAATTCACCCTCTTAAGACTTTTAGCATTCTTAAGACTCTTGTGACCTCTAAAATCTGTTTCTTGTCAACTTTTTTAAGTCGTAATATATTTATTGGCAAGGTAGTTCGTCGTCCGATGGCCCTTAAAAAGACCGGTGAGCTTCTTTTGTAAAATCTTTATTGACTAAAGTTTACAGCACTTGTGATTGTCTGGATACTTTAGGATGATCTTCTCTGGCCTACTGTCAAAGCTCTAGACTGATCAGGAGAAAAGTTACAAAGTCCGAAGCTTTAGAGCTAGTTGTAGGGATCGTTCCCAACTTCTCCTCGTATAACGTCAAAGACTTTGGTGCCCAAAGCACCTTTTTTTTGCAGACACAGTTGTTTTGGTGATTTAAGACAAGGAGAGTGGTTAATGATGCTTGCCCATTAAAGACTGTCCTGTTGGCTCACGTTTATTATTTTTTCTTCATGGCTGATAGGTTTTCCCAGTGCAGACCTTAGAGAGGATCGGTAATTTCTGGTTGAATGCTTATATAACGAGTAATGTAATGTAGGATCGTCGGTCACTGGGGTTCCCATCCTTGCGAAGAACAACTCCACTCGTTATGACTGCCAGTGAATGACTGGTTTTATTTAATAGTGGCCGTCTTTAGTTAACATAGTATTTAAGTCGACATATCGCTTCTGGAAATGGTAGTAACAACGTATTCATTGGCAACGTAGTTTAAACTTAGGTGACCCTTCAAAGAACTGATGAGATTGATGGTTAAGTGGGGAACGCAAATACTTGTAATGACCCTAAAAAGGGCCAGTGGTGAAACTTCCAGCTATTCCTTATTATCATTTTTGATGATGAAGAGCTGGCTATGGGTAGCTTGACTCTTACTCTGTGACGTGGCAAAATTTGCTTCACAATTTTGCACGTCACTGTCGACGCCCCTATTCTGAAACCAATTAGTGTTCTTAATGGGATCATCCCATAACCGAAATCTTCGTGTGTTTTAGAAACGACCAACGGTAAGCCTGAGAAGGAGACACACACCTAGACCAGAAATGTAGCGTGCGTACGAGTGAATGTGATGATGTAAGTGTCGAAGCGTCAGCACGTAAGAATGATCCGGAAGATAAGGTAGGGACCGGGTAGGTAGGTCAAAAATTAGTCATTTGACCTACCGAGCGACCAGTTGGGAACGGACGCGACTGATGAGTTCAGTGGGTGTGAGACCACCGAGCGCGAAGGTAGGAGAGAGTACGTGGAGCAAGAGAGCCGAGTGTACAGCGAGTATTAAGTGCGAGAGAGAGAGAGCGAGTGAGAGAGTGAGTGGGAAGAAGGACCCGGAAAAATAAGCCTGATCCCGACCCATCCGACCCTGAACGGCGGCCATCTTGAGACGAAGCGTCCTCCCGTGACGACCCGAGCCGAGCCCGAGGTAAGAGGTGTACCGGACAGCAGGCGAGAGAGGCCCAGGTATCACACAGCGTCGACTTCCTGGACTGCGACCCTCGACGCTCATGGTGGACTGGTCTTACCGTAAGGAAGCAGGGGATTCGCAAAGGTACAGTGTGTGGGTTACGCGGGGACGCGGGCGAGATCGTCGGCTATAGCGATAGACGAGAGAGAGAGGGGAAGAAAAGGGTGCGTGAGACCGAGAACGAGTGAGTAGTCGCGTAGTCGTAGTGTAAGGGCGGGACGGATCGAGAGCCGGCGTCGGGACGCTGTGAGTGGTAAAGCGTGTTTGTGACCGTCTCCAGTTGCGATGGCAATCCACGCCCAGGACTTATAGGTTACGCCGAGTGTGAGTGTGGGGGTGTGTAGGTACGGACAGGCTACCACGCCGAGGGGACCTGTTTCCAGACCGAGAGTAGTGTGAGAGGGAAAGTGGGCGTAAAGGCGCGTGAGTGTGTGTGCGTGCGAGCGGACTAGCGTGGCTCTCCGAACGCACCACTGGCGTTGTGGTGGCGATCGAGGGCCTGCGCCATAGCATCGGGACCGAGAGGAGGTGCGTGAAGTGATTGTAGATAGCGGTTGTGGTTATTTTCAATTAATCTGTAAAATAAAGTCAACATCGCCTTTGTGTTCATTTGCCCAGACGTGAATCCCCTTTTGAGACAGATCCAGTGAAGGGGCGTAGAGAGAGAGTGTTGTCGAGCAGAGACGTACGAGAGAGAATAATAACGATATTGTTTCTCCAACGGTAAGTCACCTTGGGGAATGAAAAATCCACGTTATAACTCTTAAAGTCTCTAACCCAAAACCTAGTAACTCAACCCCAAATGCCTTGATAAGGCGTCGTTATTTTTTAACAGAAATGGCCGGGCGC
Source organism: Copidosoma floridanum (assembly GCF_036245765.1). Taxonomy (NCBI): domain Eukaryota; kingdom Metazoa; phylum Arthropoda; class Insecta; order Hymenoptera; family Encyrtidae; genus Copidosoma; species Copidosoma floridanum. The sequence continues at coordinate 38,953,854 of NW_028321897.1, read as the reverse complement.
AATTTGATACTAATTTTTTGTATCGAAACGCAGTCGAGGACGAGCAACAACGTAAAAATCATCGACGAAATCCCCAGGCTACAGCAACATACCTCGTCAACTTTCTGGCTAAGCTTTGCAGCGAAATTAAGAAGGTGGGCTTATTCGCTTTTAAGGACCCGCTATTCCTCTTTAAGAATGACAAAAAACAAGAAACGCGTGGATTCACGTCTACATACAACGTAGTGGCGGCTTTTCAACGTTCGCCGTGTCAAGCGATGTGATACGTCGTCACATATTGCATTGGACGAGCGGCAAATAATGATGAGATATAGAGTCACGTCTTGTAATGCGTGGCGTCAACATGCCAGCAAATTCCTCTTCTTTTTCTGAAGCCAGAAGTCAAGGGCAACACGTGGGTGAACGTGGTAAAATTGAATGTCAATGCCCTACCCATTTTGGAGGTTAATGTTCTTGGGACACCGTTCAGCGCGAAATTGGGAAATTTGAAAGAATTTGCGGGAAATGCAACAGAGGCACATATCATTAAGCACGTTACTCTGTTGGAAAGAGAATATTGCAATGCCATTGATGCGTGTGAGGAAATTCATGGAAACGCGAAACAAAAAGCGGCCGAAATAATTCTTCAATCACTGACTGAAGTTACTTCTGTGTACAAAGCAGCGGCGCTAATGCAATAGTCGAAGATGAAAGGCAGCAACGCCCGTCAATGCAAAACGGTGCATGTAAACAAAAGAGCAATGATGGAGCACAAGCTTTTCCGTATACAAATGGAACAGGTCAAACTCGATGAAAGGCGAAAAAATACCACCGCACGTACGAATCAAATTGACCAAATGCTACGAACCATAGATGATAAGATTATGCAAGAAGACGCTCAAAAAGAGATCAGGCAAAAAAGGGACGAAGAGCGCAGGACACGGGAAAAATTGATTGCTGAGGAGACCGTGATGGAGGAAGGTATACCGCTGACCAAAGAATACCTCGTTTTCGGGTCGTTCCTCTAATAATCAACCGCTCATCGTTAGTCAAAAAAGTAGGCCTTGAAAATATCTTCTCTGTGGGTATGCTGTTGGGGCAATCACTGAGAAGGAAGCCGTTGTAGCTGCCCGTACTCCTCAGGGCCATCTCCCCTGGCTTACATTTGTAGTAAAAAATTCTCTAACGGCACCAGACTGGATAGTGACGGTCACATAACTCTGATATGTTGTGCTCTGACTAGACACGTCTCTAGGTATTCCACCGGAGACGTTATCGGTTGGAATAATTTTTTTTTCGTTGCACTCGTCAATTCTGGAGGTTCAGGGTGGAAGTAGACCTAGGTCACTTGTCCATTGGAGAAGAGTGTCGACGGTAACCAGGATACTCAGCGGCATGACTGTCATCTACATTCTCGATGCAGCTCGACGAACTACCGGTACATGACTGCAGTTATTTTTAAAAACGCTCTAGCTTATTGTAACCACACTTATTTAATTCTGTTGCAGGTAGCTTCTATTTTAAGTTGACACCACTGAGTGGATCCTACTGAACTAAAGTGAAAAGCTGACGAATTTTTGCAAAACTTTAAGCTTATTTATTACTATTGTTATTAAATTTTTCAAGATAAAAAATATACTAAAATCATCAAGAAAGTGTCAAGAATCGGTATGCAAAATTTCAGCAAAATCGGTTAAGTAGTTTTCGCGGTTCACAATTACAACGGTTTTAGCGACTTTGCTTTATATATTAGTAAGACAATATATAAATAAAAATACCTTCTATGAAATAATATTTTAAATAACCCACTGTGGTATGTCAAAAGGGGTGCAGTGCCGTTTGAATAAGGATATTCCGTACTTGGGTGTGATTTTAATGAATAATATAATATTTAATAAATGATTAATTGTGAAAAATATATATTGTAAATTGAAAATATTAAATCAAAGCCATGGTATAACGTGCTGCTAGGCTGTCAAGCAGAAGACTATGTGCTGTTATCAAATCTTTCGTTGATTTAAGAACAATCCTTTTGCTGACATTGATTACATCTTAAACGTTACGATCTCATCTGTCACATGAACTTACACACTTACTTCTAGCTGCGTATTTAAGGTGGCTCCAGTGGCCTCAATGTTAAAATTATAAATAACCCAACCGAGGTAAATAAAATTGAATTATATTCTTTGAATTCCCATCTTTCTATTCGTAAAAAAAAAAATTAAGGTTTACGATGAAAATGGTAAGAAATGATGCTTACAAAATCGTAGTTTTAAGACGGGTTGGATAGGAAATGCAAGCTTACGCGATATACAACCTACTGCTGCACTTATATAAATAACGCGTAAGGTGTAAAAAATATGCTATCTTGTATATATTATTACGCAGTTTTCGATGACATGAGAAAAGTGTCTTGTTATCGAACAAAAACTTTTAATAATCGGAGACTAAGTATACAGTTGCGAGTGCAAATCAGCTCTTAGCTGTCTGCATTCTGCAGAGTACATATATATAGGTATAACTACTCTTGAACTTAGGAGCGTACCGTAACAGTTCATCAATTAGGGCACCATAAAACTTTTTTGTTTTTTTATATTAACTCACTAAAGTAACAGATAAAATGTAGAATATGGCTTACAACAGTCTGTATGATAATTTTATACCATATTTTAAAGAAAATAATGATAAATTTTTAGTCTCCCCATTTTGATGCGGCACTAAGCGCTGGAGCCAACTTAATACCCTCAAAATATTTGTTTTTAAAAGGCTTATAAAAAATTATTATGTGGTACCACTTTATCTTCAATAAGGTAGTTTTACATGTGAGTAATTGCCGTTTAAGGACGTTCATCGCACAAAGGTTTATTCGTTGGATACAACTTAAACATCAAACGTCTTTTCAAAATATCATAAGGAATAACAAAAAAAGTTGAAGACTATTTAACTGTACCGTTCTTATAGCATGTCACTATACACGGCTCAGCTTACTAATATATAAAGCAATGTTGCTAAAACCGTTGTAATCGCTAACCGCAAAAACTACTAAACCAATTTTCCTAAAATTTTGCATATTGATTCTTGATGATTCCGAGATGGTTTTTGCATCGTTTTTTTCTTAAAACATTTAGTAACAAATAAGCTCAAAGTTTTGCTAAAATAAGCTAGCTTTGTGCTGTAGTTTAGAAGGATCCGCTTGGTAGCATCTAGGTAACATTGACGCCACCCGCAATCAAAAATAGTGAAGAGTGGTTATAAGATGCCCCATCGAGTTGACGATCATCGTAGTCGATCATCGGCACTACACCAAGAATGAAGTAGTCCGTCATACAGCTGTACATTCTGGCTACCAATGATACTCTTCTTTCATGAGCAAGCAAAATAAATCAGGTTTCACCCCAGATCACTAGAATAACGGGTCGCCACGGAAAAATAGGCGCTCGAAACGTCAACGTCTCCGGTGGAATTACTAGGAGACGTTTCTAGCCAGAGCACAACTTGTTCCAGAACTTCAGAGCTTTGTGGCCATTCCATGATCCAACCTGGTGCCAATAGAAAATTTTCTAATTTAAATGCGAGCCAGGAAAGATAGCCCTGAAGAGTACGGGCAGTCAAAACGGCCTCCTTCTCAGTGGTCGTCCCGACGGCATACCTACAAAGAAGGTATTCTACAAGCCCACTTTCCTGACTAATGATGAACGATTGGTTATTCGGGGAACGACCTAAAGACAAGATATTCTTTGGTCAGCATTGTACCTTCCTCCATCACGATCTCCGTACAGAGAGACTCAAAGGATAAGAGTCAAGCCACCCGTAGCTGGCTCTCTATCATTAAGAATAATAATAAGGAACAGCTGTGAATTTTACCACTGGCACTTTTCAGGGCCATTATAAGTATTTACGTTCTCTACTTAACCAGCCAGCCACTATTAAACCAAGTCAGTCATTCACTGACAGACGTCATGAGTGGAATTGTTCGTCGCAAGTCTGGGAACCCCGGTGACCGACGATCCTATATTATCCTCTTGACTTTAAGCATTCAACTAGAAATCACTGATTCTCTCCAAGGTCTGTGCTGGTCGAATCTCACAGCTATAAAGAAAAAATAATAAACGTCAGCCAACGGGGCAGTTTCCAACGGGCAAGCATCACGAACCAACCTCTCCACTTAAGAGCACCAAAACAACTGAGTCTTCAAAAAAACAGGTGCTTTAGACACCAACGTCTTTGACGTTATACCAGGAGACGTTGAAAAAGAGCTCTACAACTACCTCCAAAGCTTTAAACGTTGTAGTTCTCTTTCTGATCAGTGTGTTGCTGCAATAACAGGCCAGAGAAGATCACCCTGAGGTATAGAGGCAATCACGTTTGCTGGAAACTTCAGTCAAGAAAGACTTTACTTAAGAAGCTCACTGGTCGTTTTCAGGGTCATTCATCGTCAAACTACCTTGCTAAAAAATATTTTACAACCTTATATTGTTGAAAAAAATAGCTTTTTGGACTTACAAGAGTCGTTACTATGCCAAAAGTCACAAGAAGTCGAATTGGAAGGAAAACTTCAAATGCATCTTATGAATACCATTTTAGGCGTCAAACAAATAACGAAAGAATTTATTAAGTGAGAGATCAGCTTTTTACTATAATCTCATAGTAATTTCTTAAATCTTCCAGATTTTTTGAAAGAGTAGAGTAGAATATGTATTTTTGTTCCGATAAAAAACTTAGAGATTTAGCTCCAGGACTTTGTTGCTCTGGTTTAAAGTTGTAAGATAAGAGAACAAATTTTTTTAATTATATATTTTTGTGAGCTTTGAATTTGTAGAGCTTTAGAAAATAACCCTGTTTATAAATTATACGGAAGAAACTGCAAATCAACGGCCTTTTATGGCCAACGATTATTTTAAGGCATAAGAAATGCACGGTACTTTTAAGTTTATTATATTTTTTTTTACTTTTTACAGGTTTTTACTCGACTAAATAAACTGTATGCATTCCGAACAAATATGTTTGTTATAAAAAGATTTTTGTGCTGATAAATATCAGAAATAGATGTATAATTTTCAACTGAAAATATTTCACATTACATGTCAACACACTACGGTGTTTCATTTAGTAGGTCTTGGGCGAAGCCGAGACGGTGGCACTCTTTGTGTATAACTATAGCAGAGACAAAATTAAGTCTTGTAACACTTTTTTGATCCAGTTTCCATTCGCTTAAGTGTCCTAACTTTTAATGCGAGAAAAGGAACACCGCTTCAAAAATCTACAAAAAATCTTTAGTTAACTTTGTTTATGTTTATGTAAAAATAACAGAAAATTTTCGTAAAAAATTCAAAAGATAGTACTTCAAACATTCAAGAAATATGGAACTTATTGCCTCAACTTAATTTTTAGTCGAATTTAGGTGATTTTACGTAAGTAAGTACTGCAGGGATCCAAGGAAAGCCTTAATTTTTTTATAAAAGATTAAAATGAACAAAAAATTTCCCAAAAATTTGCTACATTGCAAAATGGCAAAAACTTTTTAATAACATTTAGCTAAGGCAGTAACTTAACTTTTACGTTGTACTTACTTAATTTATTTAGTAGCGATTGTGTACCATTGCCCAAACCATTCGATAAACGTAAGTTTCTTATTTATATTACTACTTTTTCAATAATAAGAAAAGAAATTATAAGGTTATAACATTCACCAGTGTTACTTATTATCTTAAAAACTTTTATCCGATTTAAATAGTGTATATTAAATGAATATTTTCATTATACAAAGCTGATTTTTTATTAATAAGTTTTTGTTTCAATAACTCGTAAGTGGAGATTTAGCTTGTAAATCGTAGTATGGGTACATACATATGTTAAAAAAAGCTCTACAGCTATTACTACTGTTACAGACGTTATCAAAAAAAGTCGCCAACGCCAAGCGGTGGAGGTGGTAGTACTAGTAGGACGGGTTGGCGAACACGTAGAAGCGTTACCACGGCTGGTCCAACAGTACATTGTCACCACGTAATCGCTACCGCTGTTGCTACGGCGCAGTCAAAGATGCAGGCTGAGCAGGGGAGCATAGGAGAGCTAAGGGGTTATCACAACCTCAGGTCCCGAAGGCACACCCTGGCTAATGTTCGGTGAGTCTTCTCATTACATTCTAGAATGTCAAGTTTTCTTTTTTCTATGTATTTATTACTTTTCTATACTAATAACAACTAATTCTTAACATCACTCTATTACAAAACTAGAACTCTCACAAATTAAAAAACTCCAGACAATATTTATAAAAGCTGCATTCTATAGCAATTATGACAAAAACAGAATTTTCATTTATAAACTCTTATTTTTAATATAAGAAACTCAAAATTTCGAACATTTCATTGTTAAGTAATATAAATATTATTTACGATATGCAAGGAAAAAAAATCTTATTCAAGTGCCACAATTGCGCTACGCAGGCGAGTTTTAAAAGTCCCCCATGGCGCTGACGTACACTACTGACATCTAAGTTGGGATTCAAAGTTTTTTAATTAATAGAAATGAATATTTGATACAGTATTTAATCAGAATTTTTTAATAAAATGATGGTTTCTATGCTTAATAATGATTTTCAGCGGAAAAATTGCCAATAACATACGTGAACTGTGATGAACAAGAGGTTAATTCGAATAAAGTTCTTATGTAGCCTTTTCCGTTTCCTTTAGTATGAGTGGCTAGACTGTGAATGTAGCCGCGTATAAATTAGCAGTATGCGACGTATATATATATATATATATATATATATATATATATATGCATCTAGCTGTATCGATGAATCAACAGATCGATGAAGGCATCCATGTATTAGATAACAGACGAATGAATTTGTTAAAAAAAATACGAAACTTATTATTCGTCTCTGGATTTCACTATGTGTATATATATATATATATATATATATATATATATATATATATATATATATATATATATATAGAGCGCGTGGTGGCTCAGTCCGCTAGGCTGTGGATTGGCACGCGGGAGACCGTGGTTTGATTCCTGGCCAGTGAGACTTTTCAGGCAAGTACCTCAGTGATTTCTTACATGTGCTTTTTCACCACACAATGCTCCTCGAGGAGGGTTTAGGCAACCTTCTCGCAGCAAAAATTGCCTCATTTCCCCCTACCCCTCCTCCCAGTTATGGGAGGCCTCCCATCCCTTTCCTTGTCCTTCTCCTAAGTGCTAAGTGCCCATAGTAGTGCCCTTATTAAAGGAGCCAGACGTAGAGCACTCTAATATAAATATATATATATGAGAAGAGCTCCACCCCCCTGTCCAATGTACGACTGAATCCCATAGCATAACGTAGTGTGATTTGTATGCAAATGTTAAATTTCATCTAATTTGAATGAGAGTTATTATGAATGCAAGGTAAGATTTTCTATGTGTAACTTTGTCATAATATGATTACAAAGATTATTTATAATGTTAAATAATAGTATCTTTGATATATAACGACACTTTTAACAAAGAAAAGCACAAATAATAATTTCTATTATTATTTAAGATCAGGAAAACTGAATGGTCCCATTCTTTGTCCAAAGCGTCTATTGACTAGAAACAAAAATAATTTTTGAAAATTTAAAAATTGTGAAGGTAAAAAAATACTTTTGATTTTTAAACGTTTTTGATTTAAAAACGAGTGGCATACTGTGATGATATTATTTTGTACATGTACTCAAAAATGCGAGTATTCGAAACGAATAGATTAGGAAATGTGGCTGAACCTAATTAAAAAACAGCTGTTTATTTGTAGCCTACATTTTTTAGGTAGTGATTATTTCATATGTAAGTAGTTTGTTGTTTTCTCACTGAAACTTTTGGAAATAGTGACATGAACTAGAATTTTTGTTCAATCATTGATTTCTTTTAAATTTTAATGGCATTTTATAGCAGTTTCAAGAAAACATCAAAGAGAACTAGTCAAAAGAAATGCAATTCCTCCTTATTAACATCAGTGCAAGTAGATTTTTCTATTATTTATTTTGGTGTTCTACATAAAGAATTTTTTAAATTAAAATATTCTTAAACATACTTTACTTACATATATATATATATATATATATATATATATATATATATATATATATATATATATATATAAATACCTATACATATATCTAGTTAAATAAACAAGAGCAGTAATGGTATGCTTACAGTGTCTACCTGAACATACTTTGCAAGAACATTTACAGTCTAATTTCTTAGTATTATTCATAATACTTATTTTTAATTTTAACTCATGCAGAGGTCCATATAAATGACTAGATTTCAGGCATAGCAATATTAACTCATTTTTTTTACTAGCTTCTGAGGTAAGGCCACAGTACATAGGAGGCTGCGCATTCGCTATATTTTTCCGTTAATATATATTTTTGCGATCCTTCCCTTACGTAATCAATTCATTCTGTAATTGAAATTGAAAAATCCATCGCATTGAAATATAAGAGGTTTCAAACTCTAAAGTGAAGCAATAGCCTAAGTACTTCGTGCACACTTGTTTGAACACCAAAAGTGCAAGAGGTTCGGGTACCAAGATTGGCCTCCACGCAGCGCTAGTTGTGACTTAACATGCCCAATAGAAAAGCCTATTTATACAGCTAGCTCCGTCAGAGACGCATAACACTACAAGTGTGTCTAATTATACATTATAAAAAAAATTAGCCTACAAGTTATCGTTATGATCATTTTATAAATGTAATGAATACAAAATGTAATACAAAATGTAATACAAAATAGTAACAAAATGATAATTAAAAGAAAAACATTACAGAAATTACAAAAAAACAAAGGAAATATACTTTTTAGCATCATCGCTGAATTTTACTTAACGCTAAACAAAAAATTACGCTTTATAAACAAAATAGTTTCAAAATAAGACTAAATGTTGTCTATACTTTGTTGATAGAAGCAAAAAATAAATTTTTGAAACATTTTTGTAAGCAAAACTCAAAAATGATACTTTGAAAAATTGTCAATGTTATTATTAAGAGAAGGAAAAGAAGAACATAGCTTACACTTACATTTAATAGATTGCAAGAGAAAGTGTAACGCAGAAAACACTAACAGAAAATTTTTAAAGGTACGTTTAATACTGCTAGCCATAAAAAAAAGCTTACACTACACGAGGAGCGCTTGACATACTATAATAATATACAATTAGATGAATAGTATAAACAGCAAAACGCAATAAGAAAAAAAAAAGAAAAACGAAGGAAGCGGTTTGAGTACTCAGTTATCAGTCTTTGTAACAGGCAACGGACAAAATTTTTCTACGGGGTGTACAAGGGTGGATGACATGGTTGTAGCTATTGCCATGTGGATGAAGTCATCTTTCTCTTTCACAACCTGGACGACCTTTCCAAGTATCTTTCTATTAAAAAATGACTAGATGTTATGGGTCGGGTCATCTGGCTGGTAGCTAAAGTGAGTTCAGAGCCGTGAGTTAAGGCAGGCCTTCAATTTGCAAAGTAACGTGCTTAGCTCTTTAAAGGTGAGTATGGTATCGTCAATGACTCGACGCAGATGGTATTTTACGGAGCACACTACCACCTCCTATATTTCACCAAAATAGGGAGCTGATGAAGGACTGAAGGACCACTCAGCAGCCTTACTTGAGAGAGCCTCAGCAGACTGTTGGTAGAAGCTTCATGCCTCTGTAAACATCAGTCAAAGTTCTTTATTTGCACCATAAAAGTTGGTCCCATTGTCGCTCAACAGAGTTTGGCAACGACCTCAACGAGCGGAAAATCTCTGATAGGCAGCCGTTTATGCTAAAGAAGTTAAGCCAGATACTAATTTAAAGTGGATGGTCTTAGTTGCTGTGCATAGACATCAAAATACAAACTGAACCAGCGTAGTCGACTCCAGTAGTCCCAGTAGTCAAAAAAGGTCTTGTTCACGTGACCCTGTAGGGAGGAATATCGCCCATTTTGAGTTTAGCTAGGCGTATGGAATAACGAATACACTGAACACCCCAACGATTATACGATAAATAAGGGAGATTGAATGGGTAATCCAGAATCGAGCTGTTGAATATATCCTACTTGCAAGTGGACAATCATCAAGGGTTAGATGGTGTGCATGCTTAACTAACATAGCGGACAAAGGGCAGGCTTTAGTTTGAAAAAAGTTAACCATGATTGAGATGGCAACTTATTCTCAAACTTTAAGCTTAAGATATCTGATCTGAAAGAATGAAACTGCGAGTGTTTGAGCATACAATCAAGAGATTGATCAAGCTCAAAGACAGACAAAAACCTAGAGTGGCGTGAACTTAAATTTTCAAGGTTAAAATAGAATCGAAGAGCGTAAGCCGTTACTCTAACTAAATAGATAAGTGAAAGAAGTTTTACAAGTTAATCCAAATCATTATTAAAATGAGCCGTTAAAGTGGTAACTTTGACTTTCACCCCTAGAAGAATATCGGAAATTCCAACACATGGGAAAGATAAATTGAAGTCAGTGTAGCGTAGGCAACTATTAAAATTTCAATTTTTATGTCGCAATGAGAGTAAGACCTTAGGGGTAAGCGTCACTCTCAATATTATTATTGTTTATTAATTATTTTATGAGTTTTTAGTAGTGATGTAAATAAAAGATATTTATTACAGAAAAAAACCCTTCGGTAAAAAACCTGTTTTATTGTTCGTGTTAATATACAAGAATGTGATACAGTCGTTAATAATAACCGATACAGCGATCGTTCTTGTGAGTATGTATGTGAATATGTGTATGTTGCATGAGGTGAAAATGTACCTTAAAGTCGTGAGCTTCGAAAGCTTCCCAAGGGGGAGTGTCTGGTTATGCGAGCTGGCGCTCGGCTTTCTCGGGTCTGCTGGCCAGGCAGGACCGCATTTTCGTCGCCACGAAATAATTTGAGTTTCGCGGGGAGACGATGTTGAAGTGTAGTGAGCACCCTCGTTTGATCTCGTTGGAAGACGGTAGAAACTTTTTCGTCGATGACGATGAGGCGTCGAAGGAAAAAATATAACGATCCAAAGCTCTAGGTTAGATTGCTAATATCGTGACACGTCCGTTCTGTTCCAAAGCCCCAGGGAAAGTGAAGTTTAACGCGTAAAAAACCAAAAGTCTCGCAAGCCACCGATAGTTACTTTTTTGTTAGCGATATATGATGATGAAGAAAATAAGACGCGCGTTTTGTTAAACATTTGCCGATCTTCAAAATTCGAACATTTATACTGACCTATGAAACAGTCAGAATTTAGAAGCCAATTAGGACTATGCCACCATAGCTTGAATTCTTTCAGCTTAGCAGAAGTAATACCTTGGGTAGCAATATCAGCAGGGTTTTTACCAGAGCAGGATGATTCTAGTACTTTGATGCAAATATAGATTGAATCTTGGAAATATAGTTTGCAACGAAAGAGGTCCATTTGGATGCATATATAGAATTCCAAGATAGTGAACTCGTAAATCAGTCAATGTATGAGCCTTTATTGATTTACGCTAGTGATTGCACTAGTAACTTTGCTTCATAAAGCTTCAGCTTTGAGATGCTTAAGACCTTGATTGGTGTCACACATGTTTTAGCAACGAGCAAACCTGATTGACAGACTTAATCTGATGAGGCAATTCGTAAGTATATTGCAGCGGCATAGGCACGCTCAGACGAATCGCAAAAGCCGTGCAACTCGATATGTGGTGCGTTTTCAAAATTTGTTACAAGCCATCCTGTTACTTCTATAGATTCTAACTCGACAAGAGTCAGATAAAATTCAATCCATTTTGTTGCCAAAGCATGAGGCAATGGAATGTCTTTATCAAGATTTAGAAGCCAGGTATTTTGGGTTAAAATCTTTGAAAAAATCAAAAAAGGAGAAAACCAGCCTTGGGGATCAAAGATGCAAGCTATTTTTGATAATACTATACGCATGGTCGATGGTTCAGTGGATTTTTAAGACAGAGTCGTTTTTATTAAGAGGTTTCTGATTGAGAATTTTACTAAAGTCTTCAAGCTAAGACATCCTCACGTTGAGGCAGGCATTTAGATTTCAGTTTATTTTCCTTACACAAGTTAAATACATTAGTTGCCTATTTACCGAGTAAGAATCCACCAGCCCTAAGAATACTTACTGAACAATAAGAATTTAAGATTAATCATCTGCTCCCACATAAAAATTATCCATGTAGAAATTGTTTAGCAAAACATCAGTTTCCAAGGGATATTGGGCTTGTTTATTCAGGGCTAACTGCTTCAAGACTCTCAGAGCAAGAAACGGTGCAGAAATAAGACTATAAGTCATAGTACGCAGATCAAAACTAGTAAGAGCCAGGTTGGAGCCGTCATGCCATAGAATTCGTTGCTACTTACGATCTTCAGATTGAATGAGGATTTTTCCAAACATTTACACTATGTCAGCAGCAAATACATGCTTAAACATGCGCTCACGAGAAAAAACTGCCCAAACATTTCTTTGTAGCTCGAGATCTACGTGCAAGCAATCATTCAAGGTACAACTTAATGGAGAGGGAGATGAACTATTAAACACAACGCCAATTTTTCTATGAAGATCTGAAATCTTAATGCCTTCATAATGTGGTAAAAGATAACCATCATTAAGGGGGGGGGGTGCATGCACTATACACATGGTTTAACTCTGTATGTTTTGACATAAATTCAATATATTTACACAAAAGTGCCTAATTCTTTTGAAAACGATTTTCTAAGTCAAGAAAAAGTTATGTTGCAAGTTTTAAGTTTAAACTGCAGATGCCTTTCAGGGTCGAGCTTAAAGAGTTGTAAAACTACAAATCGACCTTCAGGACTGAGTTAAAATAAGTCAACAAAGAGCTGTTTACACTTGCTTTCTTCTTCAGAAGGGATGGAACTATCGTGGAGGTCTTCAACCTCCTAGATCTTTTGTAAGTTGCAATTGAAATATTCTTTAAAATGAGAGACGTCACAATATAAATAGTTTATAGAATAATTGCTAGGTAGTGACTTTATTATATTCTCATTCATGTAAGTATAGACAGAAAAAGAGGGTTCGCAAAAAAGTTCTGTATTAAATTCAACGCAAAATGAAGATGCCTGTGTATCCCGAGGGGGATTATCAGGTTGGAAAATTTGATGAGAAACGCTTTTATTAGACGAAAACCAAACAAAAATGATAAGCTTAGCCACTGGTTCCAGTATAAAGTGGAGTGGGTGCCATCTTTGAATGAGAAATTCGTGAGATCAGCACCCAGAATAACAATAACTGAGCCGGTAGTGGTAAAAAATGGGTCAGCCAGTTTCGATAGCCAGCAGTAAATGATAGAGTTGGAACATCACCAATTGTTAAGAAAATGGACAAGCTATTCTCTTTCTCAATCTGACAAGCTTGACAAGAGTTAATACCGAATAAGATGCTTTAATCTGACACATAAACGAGTTGAAAGACAGGGCTGCGTGCTCTGAGATAAAAGGCGAATTTGAAGCGGTGTCTCAGAAAGCTCTAAATGCAAACGATTTACCAGACTGAAAAATAAGTTTCACCAAAGCCGTCAACATCAGTACAACAAAATTGTTGGATACAGGTGGACAAATAGTTGAATAATTTTGTGCTTCATGACTAAAACCACCTGAATCATCAGAATGATGGTAATCATAGAACTTGTTATTGTGTTCAGCTACACATGATTGTCAATTTGTGCCACGCTGTGATTGATGTATTTTTGGAGTTTTGCTTAAAACATTCTACGTCAAAGTATGATGCTAACCATTACAATCATCGCATTGATATGATGATTCACAATGTTTGAAATTATGTCCAGTTTTTAACATGCTCCTGTTTTTGAATAGGACTTCATTTCTTAAAATTGCCACACCTGATAAAGAAGTGATTATCAGAACATTATGTACAAAGATCATCTGACATATGTTGAAAGGAATCATACGAACTGACACTTAGATTTATTGTACTGGTAGCTTGTTTTTCTATGCCAGAGAAGTCTCGAGATTTAAATTTTTTTAAAGGGCCAACAGCCTCAAGAGCGCGTATGCGATATTCCAAAAAATTACAGAGCTGCCTAAATGTAAGCACAGTTTTGCTATCACTTAGGTATGTCTCTCATTGAATGCGAGTGGACTTGTCTAACTTCTCTGACAAGAGAAAAATCGCTAACAGCAAAAGTTGTCAAAGGTTAGGCAAATGTAGGCAATTGGCGCCCCTAGCTATTGTTTACGTTTTCTTACTTTTGATTCACGTTCTCAGCAAATGTAATCCTTTATTGATACTACTCTGTATACCTTTATAGAAGAGAAGCAGCTAGCAACATGAACCAGAAGTAAGGAAACGTAAGCAACCGTTAGTGGCGCTGATTGCCTATCTTTCTCTAACCTTTTCTTACCTTTGCCGACCTGTGCCATCAGCTGCTGCACTCACTATAGAGGTGGCCTAAGAGTGTAGCTGACTGCACGAGAAAGAGAAAAATGTTCCGCAAAAGTAAGCAACTGCAGCTCGACTAAGAGTATAGCCGACTGCATGAGAACGTAGCTCTCGCATGGACTGCTCACCACCCCACGTTGAAAGCGAGTACTCCCACACACTTAAAACACACACACACACACACACATTACAAATGCACGACTGAGCTCAGCACATGTGCTATGCGAGCTTAAACGAGATGTTCAAAGATGGACGACAACAGTCCATGCAAGCGGGATTACCGAGAAGAAGGGCTCAGCTCCAAAGCCACAATGGCAGCAAAAGACTTGCATATGTGTGGTAATGGTAAAGTACAGCGAAGTTTGCCAAGCAAGCGCGTAACGAAGGACTGTTACGTCCACAGCAGTACAAAACAACCGTGTAAGTTAAGCCACATTTCTCACTTGGCTCTCAGTAGCACAAAAAAAGGCAACAGCACGAACTAGATCACTTTTCGCAGTACTTTCACAGTATTGCCAGAGCGGCCGTTTCTCGGGATAAAATTGGGTTGAAGATGAAAGTAAGTTGACACTGGAGATTTTTATTTTGATCTCTATTTAATAATAATTAGAAAATAGTTGAAAAATGGATACCATGGCTATGTGTATGCCCATGTGTGGAGCACTTCTCAGTCAGCACTCGAGAGATAATCCACGCGAAGCGTTGACGAGGCTGCAGGACTAGAAAAATCTTCTACTCCTACCTACCTACCGGAAACGGCAGCTGCTGAGTAGGCACAAGCTGCCTAAAGCTTGCCGCTGAGACGCATAAAACACTGTATATCAAAAGCCAATACAAACATTGTCCTGAATATGCTTATATACCTATTTAATACGTACACAATCTGAAAAAGCGATCGCAGAAATACTTGTGCTGATGTGTAAAACTAAATGATATGTTTGTCTTCTGCTAGCAAACTGCTAAGCATTACTAACATAAAAAGTTGCGTTTTTATACATCTACAATATTTCTAAGAATTAAATTTTTACTTAAATTATGAGGAGTAAATACATATTATAATTGTGCATGTTAATTGAAACATCTTGATTAGAATGCAATGGAATATATTTTATAATGTGTATCTCTTCGAGCTATTAGATGGCGTAACCTGCAAAGATGCAGAAGCTCTGACTTAGAAAACAAAAACAAACGTTGTATGTATGTGTCGGTATAGCACGTATCGCGAGTATAGCCTTCTGCAATGTGGGCCTATGATTCTCGTTTTTCCCTGATTGGCGCTGCTTCAAAATTGTGCACGTAGCAAATTGCAGCAATTTGATACTGGTCTATATATATACAATAGAAATAGTCATAAAAATAAAAGAGAAGAGCAATAGTAATTGGAAAAAGCCACAATGAAAATAGGATCAGGGTCTTTCAAATTACTGTGCTAAATAATCTTAAAAAAGGGAAAAAAATCGATGTTTTTGTTTGTACGTTTAGGTTAGAATGTTTCAAAAACCAAGGCTCATTCGGTAATTTTGACTTTAGATTCAGATAAAGCACACCAAAAATTTTGCAAAAGTATACTCTGTTTTCTGGGCTTATAGTAACTACAACTTCATTTATTACTGCAAGTTAGTGACCAATCAATTTATTAAAGTTTTTGAGTGCGTTAGCTTTGACTCCCACCAGTTTTATAAATTCTTCAAAGCTGCATTTACGTCTCCTTTCAAAAACTTCCCTTTAGTCCAACTCATGACATCTGCAGTCAGTTTTTATACAGATACAGCTGGGTCTAGGAGCTTTAGAGACTGTGTGATGGCTACTTTTTTTTCTATGCGTCATTTGACAAACTTCAGCGCTGGAGATCGACTTGAGAATGCGTTCAGCTCTACGGCTTTTGCACTTTTGAAACAAAATCTTAAGGGTACCACGCTTACTTCCATTAAGGCTTTTCCTTAACTTTGTCTGTGCAATTTCACTTTGGTTGCATTTTGTTGGTGTTTCTGTAATTTAAAATACATCATAGCATTACTTTGTGACTAACTATAAATATTTTTTATTTATTATACCAGTTAAATAAAAATTTGTGACATTTAGTATTTTATTCTCCTTAAAGGTATATTTTAAGTGCATCCAAAGTTTCCTCGTAAAAATGAATCTACCGTAATGTCGTTTGATTGATGCTTATTTAGGGTTAGCTTATGTCATTGGCAACATCAGAGTGTAGTTGTAATTTTTCCTTAATGAAGGCATTTTCTTAATTTTTGCTGTTCACCCCGCCATCAGGATAAAAAATAAAGTTAAAAGTTGGTACACATTCATTGAGGATAATCATATGCTGGAAGTGCGTGTGTGCTTGGTTACCCTAGTATGAAGTTGTACTTTTATATGAGAGAATATGTAAATGTAGTTATGCCTCTTATTTAATATTTTTTCAATAACCTCCAGCAATGTATCAAAGGTAATGCAATAAGGATATTTTGTAATAAAATTTGGTTTGAATAAGAATTTTAATAACAAATAGATGAATAATCATAAACTTTTTTTTTAACACATTATGTATGAGATACAAGTTTTTGTGATTGATTCTTCAAAATATGGGCTCACAAGGTTTTACAGTTATTTAATATTAAAAAAGGTGTACAATGAACTTAAAATAAGAAAATAGTGAAAGTGAGTTAAGGTAAAAGGTATGTAACGATACACTGAATGAGCTTGCAGATAAAATAAGAAGATAGTAAAACACGATTGAGCTTGTCTGTATTATAAAATATTAATTAGGTATACCTTTATCAATTAAATTTACGTAACTTTGGTAGAAATTTAACATGTAAGACGAATAAAACTGACATAGTTTAAAAATGTTGTGATCAAGATTTAGTGAATTTTGTGTAATATCGATACGCAGGACTTTAGGTGCTAAAGTGGCAGAGCTTATAATTTAAAGTACAAATAAAATGCTAAGTCCAATTTGTTAACGGACAACTAAAATAAAAAAAAATTAAAAAGTACAAGACTTTGAAATCATTCATAAATTAAGTTCTACAAGTACCGAGTAAAACAATCTTACTTTTATACAAGCACTTCTTCACTTGGGAACAGTAATGGACATCACACGTCTTTGTTCTGAGCTCACTGTTGCTGCATTTATTCTTGATGCAAACACCAGAGCACGTAGAATAGCAGCAGCACTGATATCTTATTTGACACTGCTCACGCCTATTAATGCCACAAAGCTTTTGCCTCAGTTTCTGGTACATGCTTTTAGAACTTAGAGCATTCAGATCAAGACTCTCCGATGAGAAAAACAGACATTGTTGTTTATTATTGATTTCGATGCTGTTTTGACTGGTATGGTATAGCCATCTGTGTTTGTGTGGCTGTCCAAAGGAGCGGATCGTACCCGTTGCTGGAAAAGGGATGACAATAACAAAGTTTCGAGAGAAGCATACTTGCGGCGTCTGTTGTTGTTGCTTCTGGTGTTGGTACTTGACCTGCAGAAAATAAAATGACATAAGCACCTACATTTTTACAAATGTATGGGGCTACTAGATCTTGAGTATGATGATTATTTTAGCATGTTCGTCAAAAAGATGAATAGTCTCATACAAAGTATGTTGGAAATTACTTGCAGAGAATATTTGCGTAGGGTAAAAATAAAATCAATAGGCTGGGCGTGAGCAACAACTAGTCTATCTTTTGACTTTATCCATTTCTTGCTCTGCTTTTACTTACTTAATATTTTGATTGTAATCATGATATTTTACAATGTACTTATGAGTTACTAAGTAATATTATAAGCAAAAAAAAAAATTAGAGCCGTTGTGAAAGATTTTTCTTTTCACAAATTCAAAGGTAAGCTAAGAGTTTTATTAACTTGATGGTGATAATGGTTTAATAAGTAGAATTATAATAAAAGCCGTATTTGTTCGCATGTCAATATATCATCTTTCCCTAAATATTTTTATCACCCTTAAAATACTTGCATTAAATTAGGCTCAAAAATAAAAAAAGTAATAGAATTTCTAATAAACTCATTTATTTTAGAAAAATTTTTCCTTGTTACAAAAAACTTTGACAGAATCTGCCGCTCTTATGTTATTGTAATAACAGTTGTTTTACGTTATAATAAAACAGGAGGGTAGATAAATCTTCAAAAAATGGTTAATCAGGAATTGCTGGCGACTACGGTAGAAATTGTTAAAATCGCTTCGTATGGTGATAAAAAAATAGTTTTGGGACATAATTATACCAGCATTTTTTGTTATTGAACAAATAGTGAAATTTGAGTGGATTTTTTCTTCAAATTTCACTCATAACTTTTTTTGGTGTATTGTATTACAAAAATAGCAATCATAATTTGTTCATCACTTACTTATCTATCAATCAGTGGTAGTAAGATTATCTGGAAGACATTTTTTACGGAGGAAAATAGCAAAAAATTTGCAAAAATCACCATTTTGAACGATTAATTTCGTATCATTATTTACATTTACACTATCATTAAAAATTCGTCAGAGTTTATAACTTGATATGTGTTATAAGTACCTTTAATCATGCGTAACAATTTTTGTCCAACATTAAAAATGACATCATAAAACGATTTTTAATTAAAAACTAAATCTGTTGCCTTATCAATGAAAGAATAAACTCAACTTTACTTTAATTTTCATCCCAATTTTTTGTAAAAATTAAATTTGCAACATAAACATATTAATATAACACTGATGTTTTATAACTTTTCTCATTGCCACAATTTTTATTTGATAGAGTATATTTTTACACAAGTTAAAAAAATAATAACTATAATAACGTTTTTTAACATACCTAATCTAACAGTTTAGTGTATTTTATAATTGTTGTCATGTTTACTGTTGTTTAAACTGATTTTTTTAGGGTATTTATTGTCGATATGTGTAAGTTAATATTTTTTTTGTACATAACTTCACTTTGACGTGCTGTACCGTTTTTTCAACGGTGGGTTACATGCATCTTAGACCAAAAGCTGAGATACTAATAAGAGAAAAAATTAGAACCTGCTTTCATTCTTACTAAAGTTAAGAATCCATGTAATATGTGAAGATCTAAAGTGTTTTGACGATGAAGTTTTGCTCGAACAAGTGACATTGGTATGAAAAATTGCCAAATGCACAAAATTTATAGTATAATATTTTTTGTTTTTATCATTGTTAATGTACAAAAAAATTATTAACGTATTCAAATTAACAAGAAATACCCTGCAGAAGTAGAAAAATACTTTTTTGTTATGAAAACAACAGTTAGAAACCAAACAATTTTGTTAAACTCCGAGCTGTTAATAAATTTTTTCAAAAAATGTCGTCGCAAAAATTGTTTTTTTAAACTTGTGTTAAATTGTACTGCCCCAAGTAGAAATGGTTGCAACGTCATAAATTATAAAACGTCAGAGTTATATAGATTTGTTGCTGTTGCAAAATTGAATTTTATAAAGAATCTAGATCAAAATTAAGATAAAGTTATTCTTTTTCTTTTGTATTGAAGTTTTTAGTTTTCGTAATAAAACTCACTTTGTTCATTTAATCTAGCCATACTGTTGGGCTTGTGGCAGCCAATTCAATTTTTAAATTAACTATCGTTTTTTGACATCGTTTTTTAAGGTTAGACTAAAATTGTTGCGTGTGGTTAAAGATCCATATAAAAGCTACTGAATTCTAAATTTTAAGTAATTTTTATTGAAAAAAGTAAAAGTTACTAGCGTTGCAAGATTGAAATTTAAATTAATGATTTTTGCACTATAATGCTAAATAACTTTGTAAAAAATGGTTTTAGATAATCTAATGAGCACCAATTAATAGACAAGCCAATAACGAACAAGTTATGACTTTCGTTTTTGCAATACAATGCTCAAAGAAAAAATTACAAGCGAAATTTTGAAGAAAAGATTATATCGATTCTCACTATTTGATCAATAACAAAAAAACTGGCACGATTGTGCCCAAAACTATTTTTTTATGTATTCTGATTACAGTTAGAAGTGATCCAACAGTTTTTGTTTTAGTCGCAGAAAATTCTTTATTATATGCTTCATTTACTCGTCTAAAGTATTATTGGAAAGTGAAGACTATAAAACAGAAGTGGTTAAAACATTAAATAAGTCGTGTATGGGGAATAAAAGTGTCAATATTAGCACATCCCATTTTTTTTTAAACTTGCAGGATAACTGTACAAGGTTTGTGCACTAAATAATGAAAGATGATACAATTTACAAAAAGATCTTATGTCAATAAAATTTAAGTATAAACTAGAACTTCTTTGATAATCGTAAAGTAACAGAATAACTGCTTTATTAGTTAAGTAAAAATATTATAACTAGTCTATTTCTTACTTGAAATTTATTATATTGCTCTTGCTATGTTAAGCTTTACTGCACACATAAAATCTCATTACGTATGGCTAAAAATATCTTATTACTTACAGTAAATAACATAAGAAGAACGATGGCTTCGTTATTTAATGTATATTCAATGCCTTATCTACTTTTGAATAATTAATTATTTGTGATGTTTCTCAAAATGCCAAATTTGCATGGTATTACTTTATGGTACTATAGTGGGATCGTTTTCAGTTTCCAGCAATGGAAATTCAGACTATCTCGAAAAAAATTTGTTGTAGGGAATTAATCAATGCCAACCGATTATAATGAAATTGAAAAAAATACATTTTCTGCTACGGATTAAAAAAAAATGACATAAATAGTGAAACACGGTTTTTGCGTCAAAAATAAGAAATAAGCCTTAAAAAAAAAAATATAGGAGTATGCGTGACAAAAAGACGAGCAAAATAAGCTCTGGTCTATCCTCGTTGGTCCAGTGATTTCCCACAAAATGTAAAAAACCTTGTTTTTTGAGTAAGTATTTAAGAATATGATCCTGAAAAAAAATTGTATCGAACATTGTAAACAACTTATTTTAAGCCGTTATGCTAAAGTTTATTTTTCTACATTTAGCTGCAGTTTGCAAAAACTATCATCTGATTTTGCTGAAATTTGGTGTGATTGTTGAAGACTAGTAAAACTACAACTTTACCAAATTTCAGCTCTTAATGTTTATGTGAAAGAGAGTTATGAATTTCCTAATATTGGTTACAAAAACGAGGTTTTTTGCATTTTGCGGGGAAACCACTGGACCAATTGAGATGGACTGGAGCTTATTTTTTTTGTCTTTTTTTTACGCATACTCATATATTTTTTATTTTTCATTTTAAGGCTTATTTTTCATTTTCAACGCTAAAAACCATGTTTTACCAATTCTGCAATTTTTTTAAGCCTTTGCAAAAAATTTTTTTGTTCAATTTTACTAAAATTGATTGTTATTGTTTAATTCTCTGCCACAAATTTTTCTAGCGCTAGTCTGAATTTCATGAAAAAATACCGACATTTTAGCCAATTCGATCCCACTACCAGGAGTGAGGATAATATTATAATTGATTGACTATTTCTCTTACACGGGGTAATAATATCTAATTGCATTAAATATCTACGTTTTGGGTCTACCAACATTTTCATCGTATGTTTAGTAATTTTTATTCAATAGAAATACCTAATGGTTTGTATCGTAACTTTGTTTTTAATTTTATGTGCATAAGTGGTATTTTAAGAAACCGTGTTACAAATTAATTTAAGCCGTAAGACTCATACGTAGCTGAAAAATTCACTTGGATCCAGATATATGTCAATCAATGTCAATTTTCGTTAATCAAATTTTGAGAATTAACAGACTTTCCATTTTCAATTTTGGCTCATTACTGCTTTACAATTTCCCTGATTTAAAAAAGTATTGGAACAAAATAATTTGAAATGAAATTTTCTATCGATAAAGGTCCTTTTAACTAGTATGTTTTTCAATTTGGTGTTGAGAAAAGTACGAAATTTGCCATATTTATATTGATCTTTATATATTAAGAGTTTTTTTTATTAACTAATACTATGACGTGGGTTTTTTTTATGCGTAGATAAATGAAGGTGCACCTTGTTGTTAAGTGAGTTTATTAACACTTCTGATCTATAAGGAAAGTGCGTGAGTCTTTCAGCCTCACGGGCCTGGTCCTCCAGCTCTTGTTCTCTAGCTCATCTTGCCTTACTGTCACTTCCTTCGCACTTTGCTTCCTATGGCTTCTCTTCTCTATTTCCCTATCTTTTAGAGCTAAGGCCAGAAAGGGCGCATGGACGCATAGCTATGTATATATTGTTGTACGTAAGACGTCTAAGGCTGCGACACCGACGATTATCAGCGTTTCCTACTTAACTTATATGTTTGTGATCCGGTAGTGTTCGTATTATGTTGTTTGTAGTATAGAATTTCCAGTTAGACAAAAAAGGATGATTTAAAGCGCCCTGTCACCATTTCTTCTACTGATTTATTTTCGCTGTATCTTATGTACAAAGACATTTTGTTCATGTTTGCGTGCTTTTGTCATACATTTATTTTTAAAAAATTTTGTTTTTATGTAACATAATTTCTTATAATATAATTTTCTCCAAATTTTATGAACATGTTTATCCAAAGAGTATTTATGCGGACCATCACATGTATGTAAAGGGCAATGATGAGGACAAAAGTGGAATTATGCGGACGTCCGCATAATTTCACCATGTTATTAAAATACATGTTGGGAGTATGTGAAGTCAGCATGAGTCACTTTTTGTAAACTCTCTCTCTCTCTCACACGCATGCATACACACGAACAATCATGCACACACACACACACACACATGTGTGCGTGTGTGTGTGTATTATACAATCAATTATAAAAACAATTCTTTTGTATTAAGTAATATCATTACAGTATAGTCGCATAAATATAATTATTGATTTCATAACTTTTTTATAGGTCAAGGATGTCAAGGGTCAAGGGCTTATTGCTCTTACTTCTTCAGAGTATTTTCATGTCCTATTCCTTATCTTATTATAATGTTGTTATGGCTATAGATATTTTTACCATATTTCTTAAAAGTTCTGATTTTTTTATTATTTCGCTTATCATAACTAAATCTCTATATATTTTACAGTATACGGTGCTTTAAAAGTATTTTGGTGGTTAAAACACACTTATCACTACATTTACGTTACAGCATACTCGTAATGTTGCTTGCTTTTTGCAGGTTTGTTTTACTGAGGTTATACTAGTGTTAGTAATAATAAACAATATCTATTCGATGATTATTGTCAAGGATGCGCTGGTTAAGGTCTAACTGCGTTCAACTAAATACTGTTATATTCTAATTTATAGATATTCAAGGCTAATGTTAGTACAACTTAATATTATAGATGTATTATTGTTATATTTTTTATAAATTCTTGTTGTGTCTTGAATTTTGTTTTTGTACACTGTTTTTCATTCACTGCCAACGAGTCATTGACTTCTGTCCAATCGCAAAGAGCTTTTGGGTGGTATGATTAGGTTCTTGCCTGGTGGTTGATTGTCCGTGTACCTCGTTGGCTCTGTAATTATTAATTTATCGTTTGTTACCTAAAATCATTTTATAGCAAGTTAATAGAGGGGCCCTCATCTAGAGAGGCACTTCCACGTAAGATTAAACGTTGTTATTACTGCAGTGCTTGTGGTAACAGCTGTGCACATCCCGCCTTTGGCAACTTCTGTAGGTTTTTGAGCCGTTTTCGTTTTTGCTAATTTATTTGCTTTTTCTTTAATCTTGCTCATGGCTGTGCTCATCTGTAGCATTTCACTGCCCATTTGGCTATTTGCAAAGGCAGGTTTGAGGTTAATATCTTTTAATAGTAGATCTATTAAAGTGGATATATTCTATCCTCTAAGGTCTAGCGTTTTAAGTAGGCCTTGTTTATCTAGTGTTGTCTTGGCAAATTTTTTTTAAAAGCTTTTTCTTTCTATGTGTAATAGTGGCTCAAAGTGCCTTTTGGCTGTGTGTACCAAGCTGCTGCTCCTAAATTTTATGATTCCTGTATCTTTAAAGGTGGCTATTCTCAGTTCTATTTCACGGCATTGTATATGTATATACTAGTGGGGCTCCGCTCCCCTGTGTGCTCCACGTGCCAACCCAACCCCTTTGTTGTATTATAAGTCTGATTTTTTCAAAATAAGCTTTACATTGATATCTTTTTAAGCCTTAAAAAATGATAAAATTAACTATTAGTATGAAACAAAATATGTTAAAGTATATTTGACAGAATTCGGAAGACTACGGCATTTTTTTAAAATACTTGGGAATACATTTTCTACGCTGGGAATAATTACTGAGCTGCTTCTAAAAAAATATGAAGAACAAGCTGCTTATTTCGAATAAAAGTAGTAAAGTTTAAATAAAAAAAGAGATGTGCCCTTGACTTTTTTTTTGTGGGCTTTATTATTCTTTCTAGTGCCCCCCTTTTTTAAAAAAGCTGTCTTTCCTGTATGTGTCAATAAATATATCTAAAACCTCGTTCCAAACTTTTATAACTATATCAGCCCTCTGCGCGCTCTGCACACCAACCCCCGTAATTGCAAATATAGATTTACGATGTATGAAAAAAAATCCCGAATTATATTGATTGTTACTTAAAATTAATACATGTAATAAATGTATATTGATCATAATTAATAACATATATTCTTAACAATTAATTTTGATTTTTCCTGACCAATGCCTAACTTTAAATTATTAAAAATGCAACGTATTGAAAGATTTCAAATATCGTCAAAAATTAAAAAATTACGATATTGTCGGAATTCCAAATTGATTTTGTTACAACAGTACCGTTAGTTAATTGGTTTTTTTCTTTCAATTTTTTATAACTACAATTTTGGCTCATTCGTATTTTTTTCTTCGTTTACTTTTACTTCGTTAAATTCGTTTTAAAAAGTTACAAAATATCCAAACAAAAATGTGACAGTGAATTAGACTCCTGAATTGCAACAAAAACAGAAATTCTTCCTTTTACATCTACAGAGAACTTTCTTACAATGGCTTCGGCAGGTATTGCTTGTACTCTGTTTCTAAAGGGAATGACCACTCACAAAACTTTCAGACTTCATTAAGACTTCAGCACTATAGAAAGTGTGTTCTTGTAATGCAAAATAAGATAATAATTTTAAGTGGAGACTTTCCACAAATTCTCTGAGTAGTGAAAAATGGAAGCAAAATTACTATTGTTCAAGAAACCATAAAATTATACAATTTTTGGTCTCTGCCTAATACTTTTTATTCAAAAAATAATGTACGTTCGATTGATAAAAAATTTTCTTCATTGCTACTGGATATAGGAGAAGGCAAAACTAAAACTTTTAGAATTTCTCAGACATGGAAAACAAATGATATATGTTCTGAAATTTTTACTAATGATGATAATTTTTTCATAATTAAAGCTATATTAACATCTCACAATAAATACACACATTGTTTGAACAAAAAAATTTTAACTAATATGGTAGGAACATTAGTAACGTATTATAGTATTGATAAAGCAACTTACAAAGAAGGAGATAATTCAGACGATGATATTTATATTCATTTTCCTACAGAATATTTAAATAGTATTAAAGAAGGTCTTCCTCCACACAAATTAAATTTCAAAATAAAGGCTATTGTTATGTTAATACAAAACTTAAACATATCTGAAGGGCTTTGCAATGTTACAAGATTACGAATTACAAGATTATTTAAATACACCATTGAAGCTGGAATAATCACAGGTAAAAAAAAAAAATTAAAGTCTTTATTCCAAGAATAACACTAAATACAAACAATTCTTTTTTGCTACCATTTATATTGTACAGAAAACAACTTTTATTTACCTTAGCTTTTTCTATGACTATCAATAAATCTCAAGATCAAAGTTTGGATGCCTTAGGATTATACCTTAGGAAACCGTTATTTTTTTATGGACAATTGTATGTTGCATTGTCTAGATCTGGAAACCCAAGAAAAATTTTTATCCAAATTGAATTAGAAAACAAATTTGAAATTGAAAGTATTGTTTGGAATGAAATTTTAGAGTAAAACAAAAAAGCTATTCCATAATTTATTACTATTTTTATACTTTCTTGCAAATTTTTTTTTCCATCAAAAAAGCAAATTTCAGTACCGTCTTGTACCCAGATTTATGAAATTATAAACAATTCGTTTAATGTAATATGTTTTCAGATACACCATCGTACATGCAAAATTTGATCAGTGTGACAAATAAAACCTAAAATTTTAAAACTAAGAGTGTCTATCATCACACAAAAAAGTCCACAAAAAAAATTTTTTGTACGTGATCTATGTAGCATTATAATATTAGAGAAGAAAAACTATTTACGTCACACAAAGAAATGCCAAATCATTGAGAAAAATTTTAAGCGTATTGAATGCAGGAAATATTTTAAAAGGAATAATCACTTACAGAGACATTTGAAAAGTCATGAAAAAAACGTTAATTAAAATATTTGTCAAAATTGTGGAAAAGGTTATGTAAGAGCAAAGCACCTAAAGAGACATTTTAGAGTATGTAGTCAAAATAAACATCGTAAGTAAATTAATCGTAACAAAATTTTTTGCTATAGTAAAATAAAATTACATGTGAAAATTAGATGTTTTGTAACAGTTAATATATAAGGCTGTACAAATTCATTCACAATATATAAGGGGAAGCTGGGGGGGACCTCGGGACCGTCGTTTTCTGTACGTGCATTATAATTTGGCTAATTTTATTTGGCAAGTGCTTAAATGTTGTATTATTCGCTAAGTTTTAAGTTGTACCTCACAGTTATTGTCATCCTCTATTTTCTGTATGGTTTTGCTATGGGTAGATATAAGTAGTGCGTCGAGTGGTTTACAATTTTTAAAGATTAATGCTGTTACTAGTATGTACTCACCATAATCTTCATTGACAGTGATGTACTGGTGGTTAGACCATATGTATGCTATTATGTTTGTTATGTTTAGGCCTGATTGCATAACAGGTAAGGGCAAGTTCTTATAAAGTGTGAAACTTTCAGTATCAAGCAGTGGTATTGCAATATGAAATAATAATTGTTGGCTTATATACATTATTGTGACTGCTGACATAGCTATGATATAAGGGGCACTCGTGCCTGTGCTTCGTCCTGGGCATGCTAGGTACGGTCTAGCTTGTTGTGCTAGAGTTGCCGAGTTCTTCAAGATTCTCAGGGATAGATATCGTGGGTGGATTGTCCTTTTTGATGCGAATAAAGTTAGGTCAGTAAGTATTGCCGTATCCACTTGGTATCGGTGCACTGCCTCTTCTAGATTCTCTACTGTCAGTAACAAAAAGGATTCTGCTACTGTTCGTTAGGTTTAGGTTTGTTCACTTTCTGCTATCACTTTTTGTTTTAACTTTTTCCTTTTTATTGGTGGTAGTTCTGTCGTAACTAACTTTGTTTGGCTTACTCATATCATAGAAAGTGTTCTTGTATCATTGTTTCTGATTGTGATATTATCTTAAATGGTCCTCTCATCTTTTCCATTGAATGTGCCAAACAAAAATCTATTTATTTTGCCTCAAAGAGTAAGCATTTTGTCTGTCTTTTCTACTCAGTCTGCACAGCATATCTAGCTAGTAGATCAATCGTTTGATCCACTTGTTTTTTGTTTGCAATATGTTTTTACGGGTCTTCGTTATGTGTCAGCGTAATATGGCTCTATCCAAAAACTCTCCTGGGTGAATAAAAGTGCATAATTTTTTTGTTGGTCTGAATTGTACATAAAAATCATTACTGAAAGTTAACAACTGTGAGCCCTATAAAAAGTAGTGATCTAAATTGACCCTCTGAATTACTTTCCATGTAGTACTTGTGCTACTCATCGGGATTATTTTTTCTGCCACTAGCCCAATCCTATTTTTAATTTACCACCGATTATCTTCCAGAATCATGGCCTGGCTCCTACAACTCGATAAGATTTTTTTTTTATCGTGTGAGTCATTTATTTTATGGGTTATTCGTTTTTCTTTTCATTAACTGAGTTGTTATCTAAATTCTCTGTTTTTTCATTTATTTAAGTATATTTTTATCAATACCTTTTTTTCAATTAATTTATTTATTTATCTTTAAATTATTTGTATACGTATGTATAGAGTGTGTGTGTTCTTCGTCTAATATTAAGAATGTACATTTTATTATTTAGTTACGTAACTTATTCTTTTACTTTGATTAACTACGAGTGTAGCTCTGTTCTTATTAGTGCCGTTTCTTTTTAGAAATCTGAAAAGGGGTATTGATTTCTCTGATTTTTTCATTTTCTGTACCATTTTACAGTGTTTTCTTTAGGTATCAGTTGTTTGTGTATTTTTGTATCAGTCCTGTCAACGTGGAGCTGTATAACAGCCTAGCTTGTTTTTCTTGAGGGCTCTACCATCCTAGTTCCAACCGCATGGTCTGCTTATGCCTCAGAAGATTTCTTCATTATTTTTTTGGTCCTAGTCACACTTCCCTTTTTTTTCTTACCAGCTAGGGTTGCACCTTGTAGTGGACTCTTACTAAGTTCTTTAATTTTCCAGTGCTGTCGGGTATACGCAGTTGGATGCCAGAGAAGCCTGCGCTGCCTATCTACTGTTTTGACAACTATGGTGGGGTTTGTCCCATCGACGTCCACTGTCCTATATTTTTCTACTAAACGTGAGCTTGGATTTTGGCAACTGCGTCCATTACGCTTATTGTTGGGCCTGCTCAGTATTTATTTATTTTGTTTTCTTTTCTTTTTTTGCTTATTTCACTCTATGTCATTAATTAAGATCTTTCTCCTTATTTTTACTTTGCACATTTGAGACGTATTCTTTTTTTATTTTGTCTACGTGCACAGCTCTTACTTTGTCATTTCTCTGCAATTTGTTATTGTGACTTATAACTTACCCCTATTATTTTCTATGAGCCTCGTTATTAATCATCATATTTTTCTTCTAACATTTAGTATTAAGCTTATGATTATAATAATATTTGAAAAATACTTGTTTTTCGCTTATTTCAGAGCTGTTATTGCTTGCAGTTGTGCGAGAGTATCTAATATGTTCAAAGTTACCGTATGTTTGGTCTGTTTCTATCCTTTTTAAGCTCAAAGGATAATGAGCTTTCTGCCCAAAGAGTAACTTATACAGCTTAAAATCCATGCCCTTATGTTCAGATGTATTGTACGCAAGCATGCCTTAAGGTATTAACTCATCCTGTTCATCGTTTTTATCAACATACGCCTTGAAATATTCATAGAACATATGGTGCGTTCTCTCGACTGCCCCATGACTCTGTGGGTGAAATGCTGTTCAGAGAATTTTATTTATCTTAAACAATTTTGCGAATTCTTTCATCAATTTATTCATAAAGTTAATTTCCCAGTCTGAAAGTAATTTTTCGGAGGTACCAAAATATATAATAAATTCATTCATTAATGATCCCACTGTCTCTTGTGTCCTTACGCATGTAGTGAAATAGATTGAGGTTTTTGATGTGACAAATTACTTCAAACGTGAAAAAAATCTGGGTGGTAGTTAAGTGGTTTTAAAACAAATCTTAATAATTTTGGACTTTAAATTGTGTCAGCCAACAGCCCAAAAGAAGCGTTACAATGGCCAAAAATAATTTTTTTCGTCTAGAAAAAAACTGGAGCGTAAGGCAAAAAAATACGCCCGTAAAAAAGATGAGTAATTTTAAGACAAAGATAGTGATTTTGAGTGGAATAAAATCGGTCCAGCCATATTCCATGATTTGTAAAAAGTGCTACTTCAGACCATTTTTGAAGAATCTATAACACTCGTTTCTTTATATATTAAGACTTAAAATTAAATTTAATGTATGTGTTTTGTCTCTTAACATCCACACCTCATTTAAAGAAAATCAGTAGTAACCTTTTTTCAAGAAGCAAAAAGTGATCCCTCTGCAAAAAATTTGGACGTGACTGGCTTATTGACATATTGCCATTCTTCAAACGGCATTGTACTAATCAAGAGTTACTCTACAACCTACCAAGGTGTCATTTTGTTTATCTATAACAATAAAAATGTTTCTTTTTTCAACACAGTTTAAAATGTCTAAACAAAATTATAATTTTAATTCCTTTACAACTACATTTAGTATTGTTACACACTTATCATTTATTCTTCAATTTCTGTAATTAATTGGACTAGTTTTATACCACTAGAGCTTATTTTCTTAGTCTTGAAATTGCTTATCTTTTTTACGGGTGCAACTTTTTACTCGAACTCTCCAGTTTGTTTCTAGGCTCGAAAAACAATTTCTGGCCATTGTAACCACTTTTTGGGCTGTTGGCTGACATAATTTTAAAACTAAAACTATTAAAATTTTGTCTGAAATCGATTAACTACCACCCAGATACTTTTTGCGTTAGAAGCAATTGTTTTAAAATGACCAGGTTTTTTTGCTAAATCCATCATACTGATTGCACTGGTGCTTATACGATGTACTTTTTCAGCCAGTCTTGTATCGACAAAATATGCAAATTTTTGTGGTCCAATGGCTTATTTAAGGGTCCGTAAGAATCGATAAATATCTTCTGCAGTGTCCTGCTTGGTGTATTGGTAATAATCATCGCTTGTTTGGTTTGAACTCATACGAGTTTTTTATTTGATGTAAGTCACATCCCAGAACAAATTGCCTGACCTCTGGCCTCATGTTCCTCCAATAAAAATCTTTTATAATTGTATTATACGGTCTGTTGATTCCTTTATAGCTTTTTTAGGTAGATTAATCATATTTTCTGATAACCTTGAACCGTTAATCTGCTAGTGGTAAAACTAGTGTACTTATGTGAAGAGTACATATAAGTTTTATACCTTACAAAATTTTTTGTATTCGTTTAATTAGATGTATCCATTGATTCAGGTTGAGAATCGCAAGATTACATACTATTGCTACATTTTTCATATGGTTACTCGTTACCAGGGTGTGAAGAGATTTCAAGCAAGTTTTAATTTCCAACCTTAGTACATCATCCTGAAAGTGCTTTTTCATATACATGCGTATTACGGAAATTTTTCTCTTTTTAGAAAGCATAGCATTTCTAACTAATCTCTTTTTATTATTTATAATTACTAAATCAATAAACCCTCTTTCTTAGAGCGTATCCATTGTTTCTGTACCTGACCATTTTCTTACACTGTACAAAAAACTGAATTATCTAGATATGTTAAAGGGTGGTCTTCGATTTTTCTTACTTTTTGGAACAGAGAAGGATCTGAGCCATCACTTGGAACCCACAGTGGCTTATTACGTGATAGTCGGGTCCTGCATACCATATATTTATCTAGCATGCTTAAATCCTTAAGATTATTATTTTATGTAGAGTCACTCTTACTTACTTCTATTAAGGCTTTGTTGAGTCCCATGCTATCTCATCCGTTCTCTGATAACAACCGTGGCATGCTACCAGTATCGGATTGCGATGAAGGATAGGATGGTGGTGGGTCTCTATCTTAATGCACCTTCTGTATTGTACTATTTTTTTTTGTGTGAAAAACTTTGAGTGCTCATCACTATTTTTTATTATTCTAATTCATTACTTCCACAACTCCCTTAAGTTTCGCTTTGATCGCATGCACAAACTCCAGACGTTATCTGAGTCTGTTCAGCGCAAGTTATCTATGAGCAAGTGTGTGTGCACGTGTGTGCATGCATTTAAAAGTCCATGGAAAATTTTTTCTAAGATTCACTACGTGCTATTCAAAAATGAAAAAAGTACCTGCAGTGCATCATTTGCATTTTAAAATTTATAGTTTAGAATCACAAGTGGCTCTTCTAAAGTGAACAAAATTATACTAAATGCAGCAGAGTAAAAGAAAATTTACAAATATGCCAATATCTTGGATTCAAGTAACATTTGAAAACAAAAAATAAAAAAAAATCTAGAAGACCGTGACAACCAAGAAGTTATCAAATAAGGTGGTATTAAAGATTTTAAAAGATAGAAAGGAAACAGGATACAAGTTACTAATAGTACTGACATGGTTTATATTATGACTGTAAAATCAATAGGATTTGTTTCATATTATTCTTCATTTTTCGTTTTAGAGATTAGTTTATTGAGAATGGTGATGATAGTTACATAATGGTAGATACAATTTTAAAAGTAATTATTAATAACATGTGTACTAAGACGGTGCTGGAGGTACACCGCTGACCAGAAAATATCTCGACTTTGGATCTTTTCCCGGATAACCAATCGTTTATTGTTAGTCGGAAAAATAGGCCTGGGAAGAACCTTTTTGGTGGGTATACAGTTGGGACGATCACTGAAAAGAAAGCCATTGGGGCTGCCGAAACTCTTAAGGATTGTTCTTCTTGACTCGCTTTTATAGCAAAATCTGCTCTTATAGCCCCAACTTGGTTAAAAGAATGTCCATAATACCCTGAAATTCTAGAACAGAATAACAGATTGTGGTCTGGCGAGACATCTCCTGGTATTTCGCTGGAGATGTTAGTGCTCAGAACGCTATTGGATTGGTGGTATTCTTTAATAACCGTGGATTAGAATGGAGTTTTACAAAAACTCCTTATTCATTAGAAAACAGTAAGGTTAGTAGCCGGGATACCCAGCTGCACGACACCCTGGTCTATACTTCATGCACTGCCCATGATCGACTGTGATATTTTTTACTCTGCGTGGGGATAAAGTTACAAGATTTACTCAATGTTATTGCAGGTATTTCCATATTTAATTTTTTTTAACTCTATTGAAATGCCTACTAAAAAGGCATTTTAATGCATCTTTTCTTAAAAACTTTCTTCCACAATATTTACAAATTTCGATGTGCTGTGGGTTACGTACATGTAAATGACGTCGTGAATGTATTGATTTTTTACATTTTTAGTCACAGATAAGCCAACGTATTCTTTTATCGTACGGACGCTCTTTTACGTGGCGTACGTAACGTTTTTTATTTTTCTTTATTGCATACACTTTATTTAAAAAGTTTGTTGTTATGTATTTTTTTCTTAATTTTTTGATTTTTCCGTAGTTTCAGAAACATTTGGGCAATATTTACACTTATGTGAGTTCATTGACCAATCTTGTTACAGAGAGTGGCTCTGTTTTGTTACTAAATGTTAAATCAGTAAACAAATTGTGTAGGTACTGTGAGTGGTATTAAGGTGTGGTGAAAAGGCAAGAAAAGTCGTTTGAAGGAACACTTAAGGGGTGATAAGGGGTAGTGAAATGGTTTTTTATTTTATTTTTTTTAAATAAATACCTACAAACGTAGTGTTTTTATGTTTAGGCTTTATTGTAAGCGAGTACATGTAGCCTTGGTACAGTAAGGCACATTGTAACAACATAATTGTAACATATTACAAGTAAAAGGCTTACATGTTACATTATTGGTTACATTTCCACAGTTATGCAGTCGTAGTTCCGTTGATGATGTCACATAGACCACTTCGAGAGCGAAGGATCTATGTGGTAGGCATTGATACAGTTGTACTTCGTTGGTGAGTTGATAATCTCACATAAACCACCTTGAGAACGAAGGACTTATGTGGTAGGCAATTTTTGCTGCGAGAAGGTCGTTCATCCTTTTACGAGGAGCATTGCATGGTAAAAAAGCACATGTAAAAATTCACAGAGATACTTGCTCGGGAGAGTCGCACTGGCCAAGAAACAAATCCGCAGTTTCCCGCGTGCCGTCCCACAAACCAGCCAACCAAGCCACCACGCGCTCGCTAGTAAAGTGGTGATAGGGGTTTGATCTAATATCTATTGGGTTAAAATAACGTAGAAATAGAACGAATTTTTTTTAATTTTTTGGGGGTGGTGGAGGCCGTGTGGGGGTTATGTGAGATGCTTTATACATTTACCTATATAGCATAGGAAAACAAAAACAAAAAAATTATTTATATATATGTATAGAGCGCGCGGTGGCTCGGTCAGCTGGGTCGTGGATTGGCACGCGGGAGACCGTGGTTCAATTCCCGGCCAGTGCGACTTTCGGGCAAGTACCTCTGTGAGTCTCACATGTGCTTTTTCACCACGCAATGCTCCTCGAGGAGGGTTTAGGCGACCTCCTCGCAGCATAATTGCCTAATTTCCCCCTACCCCCCTCCCAGTAATGGGAGGCCTCCTATCCCTCTTCCCTTCCTTCTCCAAAGTGCTAAGTGCCCTCAGTAGTGCCCTTATTAAAGGAGCCGGACGTAGAGCACTATAATATAAAAAAAAAAAAAAAAATATATATGTAGTAGATGGTTATTACAATGTTAGTACAATAAACTAAAAATACAATGATAACATTCATGCATGATAAATGTATTACATAATTTAATACAGACGAATCGTAGAATGAGTATAACTGAAATTTGTTCGTCAACTTCATACAAGATGTTATATCCACATGCACAAGCTTATACGTCACGTAACACGTATGCGTGTATATGCCATATGCCGTTTAAGCTTGTGCATATGTATTATACATCTCGTATGAATTTAACGAATAAATTTTGTTTGAACTTATTGTACAATTTGTCTGTATCAACTTGTTAGATCACACATGTATCTTGCATACACATTGGTAGTTGGTGCAACACTTTGTCCCATCACAACAAACCTCCACTGCCTACGTAGGAGTTTTTCATGATCAGCAAAGACGAGGCATACGGGGCAGGGGACATCCCCCCCTCACGGTTAGGTTTTTCTCCCAACATTCAGCATGGAGAGAGGGCTTCCCTACTTTTGAGTTACTAGAGAGGTAAGAATTTCGTCCTCTTGCTTAGTATTGGTATTCTTTTTATAATAATAGGTTTCACCAATATAAACAGTCCAAAATATTTTTTTTTTTTTTTTCATGACATCAAAATAAAATGATATTTATAAGGATGTGGTGTAAATTTTTCGGTAAGTAACAAGAAAAGTAAATACGTGTATTAATTTATTTCTGAACTTAAAACCTCTTCAACTACAGTTGTACTAAATGACGCAATATTGTATATAAAATTGCATGCATATTCTTTTGTTAAATAGTCGCATTTCGTCGTATCTATAGACACGAATTCTTTTTACACACTCTCTTAATCTAAACCATTCATATCTCTTACAATTTTATTTACAATATTAAGTCTATAATAATCGATTTGAGCTTTATATGTATAACAACCCTTTTCTGAAATATAATCTACAAATTTCTGCACAACAGTAGGCATCAAATCCGACAAATCACTCAATACACGTAAATTACCATCAATACATTTGACAGTAAATTCGCTTAAATTATCAAAAGTCACATTTTTAGAACTAAACTACGACGGTATTACCTCGCGACACTACCACTCACACCTTGTTTTCGTCCTTCTTCAAGATCAATATCTTTGTCGTTATAACTTACAGTAAACTTGAGGGACCTGTTGGAGCCATAAATTATGATGTCCTGCAAGTTGCTGTCGTCCGTGGTAAAATACTTTTTAATGTCTGTAAACGCCGGTTTGAATTCAATCCAATTCGAAATTTTGAAAGGAATCCCTTCGAAATCCCATTCCAGACCAACTACGACTCTTTTACAAAATGATGTATTTAACCCATAAAGCTTGCAAAAAATATGCGGAGGTGACTATTAATACTGCTTTACACTTGAGAGATCGATTACTACCGACTCCTCAAACATCTTTTTCGGTCACTCCATTTTTCTGTTTAATTGTATTGACGATATGACGAGCAGTCAGAGACTAATGACTATTCCGACTTTTTTACTAGTTGTAGCTTGGAAGAAACTTGAAATTCATAATAATGTCATATTATTATCTGTCACTAGACGTTTAAGAATGTGCAGACTGCAAAATTACAAGTATATTTATGGATACACTGATATCAAAGACATTTTACCGCAACTTTTTTGTAAACATTTTAGCAGACAACCGCTGCCATCTGACACCAAGCTTTTCAA
Source organism: Copidosoma floridanum (assembly GCF_036245765.1). Taxonomy (NCBI): domain Eukaryota; kingdom Metazoa; phylum Arthropoda; class Insecta; order Hymenoptera; family Encyrtidae; genus Copidosoma; species Copidosoma floridanum. Next base: position 38,917,610 of record NW_028321897.1, on the reverse strand, counting down.
ATTTTTTTTGTTACACCTCAATGAAATAAAACGTCTGTCAACTTCATCATTCTTTTTCAAATCAGAAAAAAAATCGTCGAGAAATTTTTGAAATCCAAACTGTTGCTCATGTAAAACAAAAATGTTAAACAAAACTGACCACATATGTTTGAAGATATGCTTTGTGACTGTTTGATATTCAAACACAGTTTCTTACAATTTTTACGAAATCGATTACTGTGTTGCGGTACATAAGGTTGAATACCATAGCTATCGAAATTTAAACCATTGGAATGTGCATCAACGTATGTAGCAACCTAATGTATACCTAATTTTGTGTGATCATCAATGTTAATGATGAGTGCTGTCAGTTTCGTCCACACCCGTGGGATTTGATCCGCTGGGAACACACTGGTGGTATGCTTTGTGATTTGCTATAGAATCTGTAGTATCTGTAGGCTGTCTATTACGTTCACAGAGCCAAGATTTTTGTATATGAGCGTTATTTTAGGCACACCGATATTTTTGATAATTTGGTTTTAATGCGTGATACACTTCTGATGACAACTTTTAAAGGTAGACAGTCAATACCGTATTCTAAATTTATTATTTGACGAAGAGCTATTTCATATAAATCGTACTACTTTTCGCAAACTCTGACATAAATTTTTTTTGCATTTCTTCCAATATCGTTCAAAATTATAAGAATTGCTTTTAAAGGTACTTTACCCTCAAAGAAGTCAAGTCCATCATGATTTCGGGACAACCAAGAATTTTATCGTTGCACCTCCTTACTCAATTTTTGTAAGCGACAAGGAGGTGTCATTATCCAATGTGTGGAAAAGTCATTGTTCAAAGCAACGATAGCAACTTCTTTTGGCACCGTTACGTCTTTTTCCACCTTGAAACACTGAATGTTGACTACAAGCTCCATTGCGATTTATGGATGATTAAGCGTACCAACAGAAACTAAACCGAAAGACGATAAGCGTGTCCGAGTAGTAAATGAAAGTATGTATAGTCAGTGGCGTCATCTAGCTGCTAAAGTTGACCATGATCAGCGTTGGCCACAATAATTAATCGAAAGTTTGCTGCCAACCGCAACCTTTAGAGCGCTTCTTTATTAGCACCACCACCGGCCTAGCTGTAAATTATCACTGATGTACATGTTTGTATGTATCTATATACAGTTTACAGTCATAGTTCACAGCTTGGCCATCGGTGGCACTGATAAAGAAGCGCTCTGAAGGTTGTGGTTGGCAGCAAACTTTTGACCATCGCAGCCAACGCTGACCATGATTTGACGTGACGCATCGATTTCAAGAATATTCTCGTACTCAGCATACACTGTACAGTCAACTGTCGAAATTAGAGCGTTGGCAAATCAAGCGTCCAATCTAACACTGCCGTGTTTAATTAGGTTCCAATGAGAAAATTCGTTGGCTGATGAATCCAGTGTTAAATCTAAAGCAAAGAGACAGTAACCGTTGGGATAAGATTCGCGATGGATTTCACTTCCTTCATGGAAAAAGTGAACGCCAGTGCCCGAAAACAAGGTATGATAAGCATCTATACATAAATTACTAATTTTAAAGTCTGGTTATAATGGTTTGACAGGTAGTTAAACACCGTTGATGTACAAACGAAGAAAATTTATATTAAAATAATAGAAATTAAATGGATTTATAGTACGATCGCCATTGTAAGGTAGTTTTTTAACAAAGCCGACAATTGTACGCTTAGATAACTGGCCCAAAGTAATATTATCTAAAGTTTCGCCATGAATACCACTATGCATCGTCACAGCTTTTATTTCGACACGCATGAGCAGATATTTTGCTCTACTCTTTAACAGAGCTTTGGTATGGGCTAATAAAACAGATGGGCTTATTTTAACGCATCTCACTAAAAGATTTGCTTCTTCGATACAAACAGAAGCCAAGTTTGAAGTGTTTATGAGACAAAATAAATCGCGAGATCTTTCTAATCGCATTTTCATCTCGATGCCATTGATGAGTAATTTTTCCAGATTGCATACATCACAATGAAGATGGCCAATCAGATCAATCGATTTCTTTGCTGGTAGTCATGTACGTCATTTGACGAGTTCCGAGTTGGCATCCAACACATCATCCGTCTTGGTCGCCGTATCGTCGCACCATAATGCACTTGTTAAGTGAGATGCTTTTGCCACAGGTTTGTAATTCAATAAAGTTTAATTACAGCTAAATACGCTCTGTAAGCGTACGCATTGTTAGGAGGTGATACAGGCTTCTAATTGAAAAACACATCGACGTGATAGACCAACGAAAGCATAAAATTATTGATTGGCCCCGCCTTTAAGATTTTCGACGTAACATCAGCATTTAATTCTTTATCTTCACTGACGGCCAACTTGACACGAAGGCTGAGCATCGTGTGTGCAAGATCATGTATGTGCCACCATGACCTGGTACGACAAATTCAATCGGTGAATTATCCGTGAGCGATGATATCGGCTTGTATTGAATCCAGTGCAATCCCTTGATAGTTATTTGAGTCAGCGGAGTATCAAACAAATAAACCTTAGACCTTAAGCACTCACGCGAGTAACTGTAAAAAAGGCATTTTTTAAAAATTTAACTTTCAAAAATATCTTTTGCAGTTCTCTGTTCCCTTTCATTTCTTTTTATTGCTCTTTTTTTTCTTTTTATCTTACTTACGCGTTTCCTTAGTTTTCTTCTTTTTACTCTTACGCCAGCCACGCCTTGACTGCACAGTTCTACGAAGCAATTGCAACTGAAATGGTTCGTCGAGTTGTCCAAGTTTATGTCTTAAACCTTCCATAAGCTTGTCCAATTTTTCCTCAGCTTTTCTCTTCAGCGCATGACCGGACTTCATCACATGAGTGTAAACTGTCTCTTTGAAAGGTGTATTTCTAGTGGTGACGTCAGACATAATGTCCGTAATTGCAAGAACAGCTTATTTGCCAATAACAATGGCACTTCGTTTAATGAGTGGTAGAATTCATCGGAATAATCCAGCAAGAAACGATCCGATACCTCCGTGTCCTAGTTGATAGGAGGCCCTAGCGTTAATGTGCCCAACACCTCCTCTACTGTTTCCATGAATTCCATTAATTGTGGTCAGACTTTCACCACCACCGCCACTTTGTGCAAGAAAGTAGTCCTCGTAGGGATCCATAATTTTCAATTGATTCGTTTCAAGTGAAGCGTTATCATCAACGTCCCAAAGTCGAATGGTATAAAGGCACCAATAAGGTCCCTTATATCAATTTTAATGTTGTCGAAGGAGTTCAACAATAATAGTATACCCATAGGCAATGAGAGAATATTATTTCTGACATAACCGTACACGTAACATTGAAGGTCCAACGACACCGCTCGCAACAAACGCGATTAAACGTCTCCTACAATGTATGACTCACAGATGTCGCTGTAGATCATGAGCAGTAACGGTATAGCATTGGCAAGATTTGCTGGATGAATGGATCGAATTTCATCATTTTCCAAGAAAAGACTCGTTCTACTTTTAAAGCCAAAGATTTTACGTAATTTTTCGGACAATAGTAAATAGCGATACATGTATTTACTGCGCACTGTTTCAGAATAGACTAACTTAGCCACTACATAACTGCCTCTTTCCAAACTGAAAACCACGTGAGATCACGTGGTATCAAAACTATTGATTTTTTGTATCAATTCTTTGACATTTGCGTATAGACCGGGTCGTATGGAATTATCTACATGAATCACAGGACGTTCTCTGAGTACATTATTGTGTCGTCGTGGTATAAATTTTACGGCAATTTTTTTTTTGTTATCTTTTATCGCTTGTTGAAACGTCCATGACAATTGAATCTTTGTTATACCAACACTTCATCGACCTTGCAAACTAATTTGCTGAGGTAATTTTGTCCCATAGTGCGCAGTAGTATTATAAAGATACTACTGCATGCTACTGTTGCTAAGCCACACAATGTTAAATTCGTCCTTCATTTTATATCTTTTAAATAATTACCCGTCACCCAGGAATTGAATTTTTCAGGATACCCCTTCCAGCTGACAATGTTCTTTAGAACGTCCTTTACCTCGACTTTTCAATACCTTGTCAACCTTGAAGAAGCTCTCGTTCAATTTTTTTCGCACTCTGCTTAACGTTTTCTCATAAAAGAAACCGTCAATGTCTTTGTTAGCCAAATCTCTGAAAAAATGTACTGGAGGTTGTCTCGTGCGAGAGATACGTACAATTCTAAGCAACTCTAAAGTCAAACCGCTTTCGTAACCTTAGGCAAAGACACTTCTCGTCTTACTGATACGAACTAAATCTCTAACGTTGTACTTTGGATTCTTATAAATATGCCTGTCATAACGTTGCTTTATGTTTTGTAGTGCTTGCGCAACATTGTGCAAAGTCATGTCAGCTAGTGCCATCATTGTTGATGAGTACTTCATGCGATTGTATGACTCTATTATACTTGGAAGAATATCTAGCAAAGGTCGATTGTTTGTATGTGTAAGGTATCACTACATTCTTTCTTTAATAGTCTTTATAAAACGTTTAGCTATTGCAGCCTTCGTCTATGGGCTACGTGCTACTTCGTAATTAATTTAATTTTCTCGTAAAACGGATTGCATTTCACGACCTACAAATTCTTTACCTTTATCCGTTTAGAGACAAAATGGTGTACGATCGTCACTTCTTGATAAAATATGTTAAAATGCTTTAGCGACATTTTTCGATATTTTATCTTTAATAGGTACCACCCAAGCGTATTTGCTAAGGGCATCGATGACATCAAAAACATAAGCGTAGCCATCATTGTAAGTTTTTAAGATTCTCAAGTCCATTAAACCAGTTTCCCACACGTCGTCAAAGTAACGTACGTTATAGCTTTTTCTGGGAATGCGAATTCTTATAGATCTATGTAAATTGTAGGTATCTTGACTCTCTAGCCAACTAATAACGTTCGATCGCAAAAATCTATTTTTCACAGCAATTGCAAGGTAGTTATCCCCAGCGTATGCAGTTGGTCGCACCGCTTTGTAGTAAAGTTTTTATAAAGTCTTATGCATTATTTTTTTTCTCCTTTTTTTTTGGACTTTGATCCAATGGCTCTTTTGATGCGCGAAAAAAACTTCTTAAATGTAATCTTGCTACACATGCAGCATGCTGTCTATAAAGCTACTGTTCGCTCATCTGGTGGTGTTTCTCCAGCAAGCATACGTGAAAAAGCAAATTCAGCCTATGCCCGATTGGCTTTTAGACGTTGACCCTTCTTCTCCGTAGCGTAGGCAACATGGTGCTGACGACATGCTTCGTCCAAGCAATTTATACTTACATCACCGTGCTTAATTCGCTTTGATAGCTTCGTTCCAGGACCGCAAAATTTGAATCCAGGTACATGCATCTCAAACGGTAGCAAGTTAATTAAAGCATCGAGAGCACTATTTTTATCCTCCTCTTCGAGTTTTACTTCTGTTTCTTCGTCTTGGTCACTTTTCCGCTCAATCGACGCCATGTTTGTACTTGATTTGACGAAGGCCGAACTTTTCTTAATTTATTTTTTATTTTTCGGTGACGTCGTTGTTTCAGTACCACTTTCATCAAGAAAACTTTCACTACTCGACGTAGAACTCGGACTCTTATTTGGTGATTTTGATTTATCATCGTCGTCATCGTCGATCAGTAATTTTAATACTTGAGCGTTTCCGATACACTCTTGTGGAATATTTGCCATACAAAGTGCCACTGCAAACTGATCACGGTCCACTAGTGTGCATTTTTTCCTGTTCCTCGAGGCGTCATTCACCAAATCGACAATGTTCAACTGTGGTATGCGAACGCCACCTATGATGACGGTATGTTCATTGTTTCACTTAAAGTTACCAGTAGCACGCAATCGTCTTATGATAAGTACAGCTTTTTGATGAAACTTTTTTGGTACGCTTTCGATAACCTCGGTGATGCTTTTCCTCGTCTTTACGCTTCTCTTCGTCTTCGTCAACGTCGTCGTCAGAGGGGTTGTTATCTTGTTGTTATCTTATCTCATTGGTGTTCTCTGTGATCGTGTTAGCATTTCATTTCAGTCTGTCCAATTCCATGAGGTGCAAATATTGCTGTAAAACTTGTTGGAATTTCTTCGATTCTTCTTGCTCATCAGTATATAGTAAATTCAAGATGTCGTTTATTTCTGCATCGAGCCGACTCTTTCTTGTGCCCGGCATTTGCACAGACATTAGACCATCGTTGAGGAATGTGCTTCGCAATTGATCCATGCCTTCTTAAGGCAGAAGAATCATTTTTTTGCGTGTTCAATGTTTGTTACGGCATTAACAACACCGTTTTAAAGAGTACACCCAACAAAGCAGGTAAGAAATTTACTTTCTGTTGTACGATGATTTAATTATTTGACGACATATTAATTTTTGCGTTTGCGAGCTTTCTGAGAACGTTGGCGTGTCTATGTAAGCGTTTTTGTGCTGCAGTTACCGAGAAGTTTCCTCTGAGAATGTTCAATGCACAGTCGCAAATGTTTGTACAGCAGAGCCCTCTGTTATTTGGTGTGGAGATTATAAAGAGCTCTCAAAATGGCGACGTATCTTTGACTAAACGGAGAACCTGACTTTGGTGCCATTGCAACGATATGATTGGAACTTGGTTCGCCGTGTCGCTTCCTTTCATTTGTTTTTTAGCCACGTAAACGTACCGATACCCGTCGCCCGGAAAAATACAAGCTCAAAGTCCACTATTGTGTGGTGTATTTTACTTAAGATTTAAGAAAAGATAATTAAATGACCTCGAAATAGTATCCCAATACGTTTCATGAAAGAACCGAGGATTTTCTGGACAATTTGTCTCGGAAGATTTTGTATCTGCGCGCGATCTCGTAAATTTCTAAAGATGACAATGTATTGCAAGTTTAGCGATGTATCGCGTTGACCTTTACCTTCATGAAGTATATTTTGCATTATAAAAGTTACGCTCAAATTGTTATGATAAATACTTTTAGTAAATAAGTCAACGATATTGCTACCATCGAATAATTCGCGCATCAAATCGTCAATAGTGACCAGTTTTGATCTATGATTGCCCACTCGATCGCTATTTTGTGGTTATCCCTCTTGAAACTCAATATTACTCCTAAGATCGCGGTCAACAGACTGCCACTCACCATAACAAAAAATGACCCGTTCGAATCGAGTATCACTCATACGGTCAATGTGTTGTAAAAACCGTCTGACAAACATGGTTTTGCCACAACCTTGGGTCCACTCAACATACACGTCCATGGGTGTTGACATCGCGTATCCATACTGCCCAACTAAAGTCTGTTCAAAAGCTGATTGACCACGGCGGGGGCCTCCGTGGACCGCTCGCAAAACCGCCATCGCTTTTAGAAGGCTAGCGCAAAGGTGGCTCGTGCGACCAATCAGCTCGTTTTATCAGGTTCAACCACCAATCGAGCTTTTTTTGCTGCCACCGCCACTGCCCTCCACCCACCATTGCTATAGATGGCTCGCGCGACCAATCGGCTTGTAACGTCGTGGCTTGCAACGTTAGAGCACCTATTGTGCATGATCAAGATTATCTTATTAAAAAGTTTTTTCCTTATTCGTGGCAGTTTTAAGGTTGAAATCACACGAGTAACTGACATGAAGATGATTTTTTTTTTCAAGGTTAATGATTCGTGGTACAAAATGTGCTAATATCACAGTTTTCGAAATATGTATTAAGTTTTATTCAAAATTCGTCACAACAGTTTCAAGAATGCGCTGACACTAGTACAAAGTGATCAAATACATTCTTCGCTTCGTAAGAATAATTTTATTTCATGGTTTCAGGTTCATGGGAAAGAATGTACTAATGTCAGTTTTTGAAACATGTATAAAGTTTTATTAAAAATTTGTCGCAACGGTTTCAAGAATGCGCTGAAACGAGTATGAAGTGATCAAATACATTTTTCGGTACGCAAGGATGATTTTTGTTTTTATAGTTGAAGTTTCGTGGTAAAAAATGTGCTGATGTCATCTTTTTTGAAACATGTATCGTATTTCATTAAAAATGTGATGCAACATCAACATGAGCATCAGGCAATCAATTAAATTTTTAACTAGTATAAAAAAGCAATGTGTTGGTCTTGAGAAGAATCAGTTCTTTTAATTTGATAACCTATTTTTTATGATTTTGTATCCATTTTTTTGGATTCAGAAAAGTATTTTGGGAAAATTGTTTTTTTTTTTTTTTTTTGTATGATTTTTCTATAAGCGGTTTTCAACAATCATCATCATTGTTCCTAGAGCTCATCAATATAGCATTTGCTTTGCTATGTTTTGAATCTATTTTGTCGTTTACTTTTTAATGACGAATAGAAAAACTCGACAATGTTTTTTTAGTAATATTAGTCATAAGAAGCTCACAAATCATATCAAAATTTTTCTTTTAACTATTGCTGTAATTAAATTTGATACCTTTTACCCATGCAAGCATGATTTTTACTACCGTCGGGTTTTGTAGTCTTATATGCGTAAAACTTTGGTCCGCTGGATTAAAACGAAGAAATGTATGTACCAACTCCCTTGTCAGCTAATTCGTTAGTGAGACTGCCTAGTGTCGTACCAATGGGTAAATCATTTAGTTTTTCTCGGGAAACCTAAAAAACGGAAACAGTGTCGTAATAGAGAGCACATTCTCCGAGAAAATGCAGATACTTAAAAAGTTTTAAGCGTGCTTGTGCTGTCACAAAAGTGGCAACCCCAACGTAACTTGATGGCAGTGACGTCAAGAGCTGAGTCTTATAATTCCAGTTAACGTACAATGTATCATCGTTGACAGGTAAAACACCATTCACAGCAACTTCTGCACTCGTAAGTCACTCCATTAATCTTTCTGGGACCGTCATCACCTCAATCTTTGTCAAATTTTCACGTTGACCAAACTTACACCACAAAGAATTGAGTAACAATTTTACAACAGATTTTAATGCAGCCTTAAGGTTTATCTCATTTTTGTCGAGATGTATTTCTTCAGTTCTACGAATTTCATTAGTATAAAACTCTTTTTGCTCATTTAATTCACAGGTAGGTGGGTAACCCGAAGATAGTATTTTTTGTTTAACAAACTCGCTAATATGATGTAAAAATAATCCTTCTTTGTCCGTTTCTTGATTGTACTGAGTTACCTGATATTGATATATTTCATTAACATTTTTCACGATATAACCTACGTGAACAGCCACCTTGATTTCTTCATCATCGTGGATACAGTGCTCTTGAAGCAAATTCTCGCAACACGTACAGCACAAAGAAAAATTAATCTTATTGTGCATTTTCACTGGTAATGCAGGATGATACAAATTTCTAGGTAGTAGCACATCACACATAATTAAACCGTACACTTGGGAAATATTATTATTGTCACTTATTATCTTTTTATACTCCCCTTCGTTAAAGTATATTATTGGATGACCAACGGAGAATATACCTTGTTTGTTATTATATGGATACAAAAAGCATACGTCAACGTATTTAATTTTTACTCCATCCTGACAATGACACATTTCTACAGTATTTCCTGTCTAACCACCAAAAAATGCATCACGTGGATTCAATGGTTTTCTACTCTAATAATTCTCATTTTCTCAAATAAAATTTGAAAGTTCTTCGTTTTCACGTGTTTCTTGGTTAAAGTTGCATTACCGTTTTTCTTTTGATTCATAATTTGACATTCTTATTTTTTCGTTAATTGTACGGATTTTTTAATATCTATCATCCATTTTACCTCCGATAGTCAAAAGGGTACCTCGATATATTCGGTAACACCGTGGACAGCCGTGCTAAAAGCAACCTTGGAATTGTAATAAGATTCCGCGATGATAGTCCAATATTTAATTACTTTCTATTTGTCCATTGTGTCATTCTAAAAACTGATCTCGATCCTTCGTATGCATGCTATCAGTGAATATACGTCGAGTGGCAGTAGAGGGCATATGTACGATTGATTTTCGGGTTGGTTAAAAAAATGTGGTAAAATACCTTTTTCAATTTTTGACAGACCGTACGACTTGGGTAAGCCACTTGAAGTAGCTCCCTTGTCTAATCCTAAATATAAATCTATTGGGGATACCTTCTTAGTTCGTAAGGACCTTTATAGGTATCCTACAGCAGACCTACTGAGGCAAAGTAACACGGCGTACAGTTAGTCCTCTTTAGGTATCCTAAATAACTGTGTATACATAACCAAACTTAGAGCATTTTTTCAGTCAATATATGTGTGAATTCAATAAAAGCTAGAGACAGAAATAGAGTTAGTCTGTCAAAGTAAGAGAGCTGCTAGAGTTAACAAATTATGATGACAATTGTTTAATGAATGAAAAACAATTTAACCTACATATATGTAAATTATTGATTAAATGAGATATTTTGTATCTTGAAAGTACTTGAATTGCTTATACTTTTAATATTTAATGCAGTTATTTAACATATAAGTATAACATGAAAGTACAAACAATGTCAGTACTTTTGAGATGCAATTTCGTAAAACTATACAAAATAAGCTTAAGTATAATGCCAAAAGTTAATATTTTTCATCACTCTGCATATTTCTGTTAAATAATGATTATAATTGTCTCGTTAAAGTAGTCGTAATTCTTTTAATTATTGTACAGCACGTAAAAGTCATTTAAACAAGTATACATTTTTTGCACCAATCTATTTTTTATTTTATAATAAAACACCTGTAGGTATGATAGTGTATTTCATTATAATTCTATCTTACTCTCTCACATTGAATTTATACATATATTTTAACTTTAGAGGCTCTTCAAGTTTGGTTAGGTATACAGCTCTTTAGGATACCTAAAGAGGACCAACTGTACGCCACGTTACTTTGCCTCAGTAGGTCCTCCATAGGCTATTTAGGTATCCTCTAGAGGGCCTCTCGTTCGCCTCAACAAGATTTATGTTTGGGCTGCTCTAGTCAACTAAGAAAGTTTCACTTGTATATGTATACGTATATATGTACATCAGTGTTGGTATTCTACTACTGTCTGTCATTTATAACCATGGAGCTGATTTTCACGTCTTTCTTGGCAAATATCTTGGATTGAGAAGAACAGAGATTTTTCTACAAGTACAGCAACAATTTGTCTGCTCAGTCTCTTTATTATGAGTCAAGAAATGCGTGTAAAGCTGATGTTTTGATGCTCTGCCTTTTGCGCTCGCATTAAACAGTTCAACTTTGAGCTGAAATATCTTGAGATTTTTCTCCACTTGCAACACCGTTGGATTTAGTAGATCAAAATCTATTAAATAAAATATTTTTTATTCCATAGGTCTTCGCAAGGAAACTACCTCAAAGGCATATAAAAAAAATTGAGACTATCGTTAAATTTTATTTTCATAAATTCCATCAATATTATTTTCAATCCGTTCATGATAACAGATGATACTACGCGTTTGCAGTGTTTTTTCACTATATACTAAAAAATAAATTGAGCATCAAATTCTTGTGCATTATAAGCTGTGCAAATGGCCTTGTCAAAACGTTTTTGGTGATCCAAAGCAAGCTCTACCAACTGTTTGATTGGATTAGTTTAACAAATATTTTCTAGAACGCCGCAATGAGTGCAGTTTGTCAAAATATGTCATTCGTTGTTACAAGCATTACAAACTTGTTGAACGATACACAGATTTACTTCGTGGACTTTTTTTTCATCATCACCTACGGTGGGTGTCGTCTGTTGCGTTTCAAAATCGTTAAATAATATTAAAAAATTCAGTTTTTTGCTGTTGAATTTTAACGGTTGAATGTAACATTAACGATTTACGGGTAATTACTTTTTACAAGTGCAACAAAAAGAAATACCGCATTGATGTTTATGTTTCTTCTTTAATATTTACACAGTTTTGTAACATAACGGGCAAATTTTTATTTTTTCATGAACGGTAAAAGACTTTTCGTACGAACCTTTCTTTAAATGATTTTCAAAACACACCAAGTTTAAAAATAACCTGAGGCACGAATCACACTTTTTTGATGGACCCGTTACATCGGAAAGAGGAGATTGCATATATTTGTAGCATTTGTTGGAGCATCTGTGATCTTCGATATACTGATAACTCTTTTGCATGGTATACAGTATCCGCAACTACCGCTTGCACCGATCAAATTTAGTATAGGCTCGTAATGCTCAGCGTTTTCATAGTACATTAGTCGTAATGTATGAACAATTTGTCCTTGAGTCTCTAAAACTATACAAGTACTATCGTACAGGGGGTTATAATCACGACCAAAATTTTAAAACGAATCAATAACAATTGCTGTCTTGTGAGTTGAAAAAAATTTTTGAAACTCGTGTATTCGTCCCCAGACGACATGAGCGTAAGCTTCTGCTGAGTCTCGTGGTAAACAAAGATTATTATTGTTATTGATGGCTAATATGGATTTTCTCCGGACGTTGTTCTCAGTGAAGGCTACACGTCCTTTTCCACTAATACCACTTATAATGGCACAATTAATTGACAAACTGTCGTCGATTTCAAAGTCACTCGAGCTCTACACGGCATTAAACAAAACGTCCCAGAAATCTTGAACAAGAAAATTTCAAGTAGGCCTAAAAGATATCCACAATGGCCCCTGATGAAACATTTGAGAATCTAAAGTAACACCAATAAAGTCTTCAGAATTACTTTTTACAACTAAATAATTATGTAAATCATTCATGCATTCCTCAAGCCATGCGTACATATTCACATTTGGGGGTGGTCTCGCCAATCTACCTTGAATTTCTCGTCCTTTATAATGAAGTTGACGATATCGTGTAGTTGTTATGTTTTCGATGACAAAACGTAGACATTCCCCTTCACCATTCTGCAAAGGTAGTTCTTAAGACAAATTTTAAATATTTCAAAATAACGAGTAAAAAAAAATCATAGGGCAAACGGGGGTATTATCGCGGTTTCTTTTAGTGGTTGGATTTAAACAATTGTGTCAGATAGTAAGTGCGTCGAATCGTTGTGATTTGTTTTTTTTTATCAATGTTGGACACACGAACTATTGAATTCCACTTTTATAAATGTATGAACTCATAAATATCGATTTAAAAAGAGATTTTAAAGTTTAGTTGCCAATGTTGGTACTATTGCAGGCCTGTATGTATTATTGTGCACGTATTTTGCGGTCAGTTTCAATGCTCAATTAACCGGGTATTCGCAAAAATACCATCATACTAAAAGAGGTTATGTGTGCACCAGCTACTGTGGACGTGATTTTTTTTGTCATACAAATGCGCTACTGTCACTGCTTCTACTGCTACTACTTCTACTACTGCTGCTACTACTACTACTGCTACTACTACTACTACTACTGCTACTACTACTACTACTACTGCTTCTAATACTACTACTACTACCACTTCTACTTCTACTACCACTACCACTACCACTACTACCCCACACTCTTACTAAACAAACACAGGGATACTTACGGATTGTTCCGGGTTGCGTGTGGTAGGTCCTTTTCCTAGCGGCGGGTAAAGCCAGACTATGAGGCCCAGGTCAGTCTGGGTAACCACATTTGATATGGCTGTACGCCTTATAAACAAAAAAGACGTGATGGGCAAACTAATTTAGGCTTACTACCACTGAGGAGGCTATTTGGCGGTACCTTAGTGCCTTATGCAAGCCCGTTTTGTTGGGTTGTCTGTGCGGTCATGGGACTGTACACCTGCCGCTTGTCTCACTAAGATGACTGTTGTGTACCAACATATACATACATTACACACAAACACCATTCTTACACTTGTTACTCAACGCCAGGGCAGTCTCTGCGGGTGGGACTGAGGGAGAGTGGTGACTCCCGGCCGGCCCGAGCAAGTAGCGGTTCTCTCTGGTAACAGAGAGGGCTGCTGCCCTGGTTTTAACCCTTTCCAAATACTTATTTCTAGAAAAAAAGGGTAGTGCTGGCCTTCGCGGGTCAGTACGACACTCAAAAAAATGCCAAAATTAAAAACGTCGATGCAAAACTAGTCCCCAGGCGGTAATCTCTCTGAGGAAATCTGCCAGCAGTTCCGATCCGGTGAAAGCCCGGGTGACTGTCGTAGGCCCCACGAATTTTGGGCGGGGGGCCACAAAGACGTGTCTCATAGCCAACAGGGACTGCTAATTGTTCCATGGCCTTTTCTTACAGACAAAGGACAAAGAGGAAATCGGTCGAGTATAGGCACTAACGACACCGAGGACAGCAACGTGTCAGTATTTAGCAACCAGACCCGGGAGGAGCTTGCCTCTTTAGAAAAAGATGTCGCTATGCTAAGAGTAAAGCGCCAGCAAGTTGCTGATAAAGTCCAATCAGCAACGAAAGACATTGGAGAGAAGCTACAAATTATTAACGATAAGTACGGCAACACAGCGAACGCTGTTAAAAATGGGCTCAAAGCCGCGCTTAAGCATCTTTAAGAGGCAGAGATTATGACAGAAGGCTGTTTTACTGAAGAAGATGTGTATACCAACGCTTGGAAGTTGTCATTTGAATCCCTGCAGTGGAGGGAACAAAGGCGAGATAATTTTCGACGGCATGTACAGAAAAAAACCCTGAATGCTGCCCTAAAAGAAATAGAACGAAGTAAAAGAAACAGGAGCCCATTGGACAGCCCTGAGAAACGCCAGAAGACTATGTCTTCAAAGAAAAAGAAAACAGGCAGTGGCAAACAAGAAAAAATTCCCGTGAATGACAAAACAAGCCAGAAGAAAAAAGTGGACGCCACAACAACAGTAGTAGTGAAGATGGCTGAAGGACAGACCTTTGCAACGGTGCTGAAGACGATGAAGGCGAACTTTGACCCCGTTAAGGCTAACGTGGCAGTCCAAAGTGTTGTCACTACCAAAAAAGGAGACATACTTATTAAGGCCAAAGGTGTAGAGAATGCTACTGCATTCTCACAGCAAATTAAAAAGTCGGAAGCCGGACAGGGTACTGTCAAAATGAGCAACAGAAAAAAGACTTTAGAGGTCTTAGACCTGGATGCCATTGTAGAGGAAGATGAGGTCATAGAGGCTTTTGCTAGGACTTTTGGACATTAGAGCCAGGAGGCACAAGTAGCTCTCTTAAAGCCAAATGCCAGAGGACAGAGGCTGGCTTTAATAAAGGTGGACGAAGCAGATCCAAGCTTTGCTTCCGATGAAAAAGCTCAAACCACCGGAAGAAAGAGTGTCCAGACCCAGCACGGTCCTTCCTTTTGCCCAACAACGGACGGAAAACAAGCACGAAGTAGGCAGTGGAAGCTGCCCTCTATTTATAAGAGCCCTAAAAGAGGCCAGGGATAAGGCCCAAGCAGGATCAAAATAAGGCAAAAAGGCCTTGAGTTGAAAGACAGGCTAATGTGGACCCACGCTGCGCTGGGTACTTTTTACCTATCAGCAAGGGAAAGCATTAAGCTTATAGTGGTGTTGGCTAAGTAGGCGGCCTACTATGAAGCGCTAGACAAAGTGCTGGTCCTCAGGGACCCCGAGTCCTTTTCAGGACTTGAGAGCATTAGAACATGTAGCAAATGGTGGCGGGTTAGCTCTTTAATGCTGTGAGACGCGATGGTCTCTCTGGTGGCTCCACCCTGAAGTAATGCTAACGCGGTTCCGGGGTGGATTAAAAGCCACGCAGCATGGGGGGGGGGGGGGGTTGGTGGGTATGGTTGGTTTAATAAAAAAAATCCACTGAGTCCCACACTACCGCTGTCCCTATGGTGTGCCTTAATGCATTTCCCCTTCCTCCACAAAAAAAAAAAAAAAAAAAAAAAACCACTACTGCTACTACTCTCGGGTGGGATTTTCCGCTAGTTTCTCTATACCGGGCGCTTTTCCGGGGCCAAGTCTGATGAATGTGGTGGCTAAGGCATGATGGAAGTACTGTTTTTGGCCAAAAAACTACTAACTAATAACGACTTGTGCGCAGGTGCATTATCATGGTGTTCGCGGATACAGTTCTCATACCCAAAACATCCGTCAAAATTGATTGGAATAAGCCAAACGATATGTCAAGATCATCAGCTATCTCTCTAATCGTGATTTGACGATCTTTTTGCACCATTTTCTGAACTTTCTGAATATTTTCGTTGGTGTTTGACGTGCTGGGTCGCCCAGAGCGAGTTTCATCATTAACATTTTCTCGGCCCTCTTGGAATAATTTATACCACTTATAAACATTTTTCTTGCTCACAGTTGACTCTTCGTAGGCCATTGTCAACATTTCAAGAGTTTTTGAGCACTTAATACCATTTTTTACACAAAAATTAATACAAACTCTTTGCTCCATTATTTTCAACAAAAAGAAATCGCCAAATACGCAAACACGAGTCTAACCTTTAAGTCTCTCGCATAAAAACAACACATGCTATATAGTCAAAACTATGAACATATGATTATGACTAGTGTACCAACATAATAAAAAAAAATTTCTTAACTTAGAGTGTAAAGAGCGCGCGCAATTCAAAAAGTTACCTTACTTCTTGATCACACCTCGTATAAGAAGCATAACATTTTATACAATTATTTAGCTTGCACGAGGTATCTAAGGCTTAAATTCAGTATGAAATAATAAGTAATAGGCTTTTTCTGATTCCAAAACTTTTCTAATGTTCTTCTTAAATTTTGAATGAAAAAAAGGTGTTGAATTACTTAGTTTTCTCTAATGAACTCGATCTCAAATAACAAAACAATACTTGTACATTAAATAAGAAGAAAAAAATTTGCAAAACTTGTTGTTTTATTTGGTTGTCTTCTTGAGGTATTTAAAAACTGATTAAAAAAAAACTTGCAGGTCTGATTCAAATTTTCAAAAAAAATTCAAATTTAAATTAAAAAAAAAAAAAAGGTGCTGTGCTGTTTTACTAATTTTTAAAGAAATTGTTTTATCAATTACTCATTATATTCCTTAAAAAGTTCTAACTTTACTTTTGTGGTTACTTTAATTTTTGCATATTTCCAGCAGTCTCAACTGTTCAGCTGTGAGTTTAGCTAGTCTTCTACGTTTGATATCGGTAACATTTAGAAAGCAATAACAAGCGCTTGTCAAGTACAGCTGTTGCAAGCCAACAAAGTTGTTCCTTAATATACTGAGTATAAAGTTACACTTTTTGGACTTAGGTTCAGAGAAGAATCTGTTCTTTAAGTTATGATCGTATATTTTAAATTTTAGGTTTTTCAGACATCATGACTTTAATTTATACATTGGATCATTCACTGGATGTATCAAATACTACAATGCTCCAAACGTTGGTATCCCCAATCATGAGTGTTCACTGAATTTTAACTAGTATAATCATGAAAATCCAGTAAAATCTTATTAGTTTCAATGTAAAGCAAAAATTGCTCTACTGTTTAGTGAAAGTAATTATACCATTACGTATGTACATTAACGTTTTCGATTATTAAAATGTGCTGTGTGCCAGAAATTAGACAAGTATTAGCAGTAAATGAATGGTGTTGTTAGTATGTGTAAATCAAAAACTGTGCTTAGGTACTTTACAATTATACAACAGCTAATACAGCAATAGTATAACTACATATGTACAATATAAAAGCACATACTACACAATGTCATGTGTAATTTCTACTTCTTTTAATATAATAGTTGGCGTTTTCTAATAAACATAAGACTTTGACTTGGTTCATGAATATAATTATTTAAGATAAAGAGGTGATTCTTCTTTATTTTGACGTTATCTTCAAATTTTGTGCATAATCTTTGTGAATCGTTAACAAACTAGGAGTTATATTTTTCTGGATATGTCTACCATGTGGAGGCATTGTATGTTACAAACGCACTAAGTAGTGGTTTCAGCCGTTATTTTCTTTTAAATACCTTATACACCTTTGTATGACATTCATTAGGAGTACGTATTCATGTTCACTTTTTTTCGAATCCTTGTATATATATGACTACTGGAGGCTTTAGTAGAAGTATCAAAAAACTGAATTCAAATAAAAAAGCAGAGTTGTATCTTATACAGAGCTCAGGCACCTTGTTTCTACTTTATTTTTTCCTACTTATTCAGTCTTATTAGTATTCTTTCCCTAATGGCTGTCGCCCCATCAAATCTGTAATTTTATAAATGGATGCAAGTACAAAGACCGGGGCTCACGGTATCCATCTTTTTATTTTTTTCCCAAAGCGACAAAACAGAACCCATTAAGCACAATTCTCATTTGAGCTAGAGTAATCTAGTTCAAGATGTGATTACCATAACACTTGGTAGATTTATAAAAGTAGTTTTTTCATATTTTTGTGTAAGCTGTCTAAAATGTTACAGTAAAAACTTGAACTTAATTGTATAAGTACATCAAATCCTGTTATGAGATGTCAAAGTACTTACTATCATTCTTGTGACAGACGTGCATGTGCAAAGCTGCTCAGGTTGATCCAGTACTGACACAGTAAAGTCTGGCTGATTTTTTATTGGTGCCTTATCAGCGTACAACTCTTGCTCACTC